>NW_027261086.1:0-52500 GCF_045791955.1 Oncorhynchus clarkii lewisi
CACACACATAATGATATACTTTTAGTGCTTACTGCTCTGAATTACAATTGAAACTAACAAAAAATGCGTTGTGATTGAGTGTGTGTGTATGTGTGTGTTGTGTCGGCGGGTGAAGGGAACTGTCAGGTGCTAATTGAGAGTGAGGCTATTTATGCGACAGTGACTTCCTCTCTCCTCTGACCTGTCTACACCCCCCCACCTGTCTGACTGGGATCGATGCACCAGTCCTTTACAGACTCTCTGGAGGTGAGCGGCCGACCTTCTCACCCAACCCATTAGGGGGATTACAATTCATTCCAATCTACTGCAGAGGACTCTACCAACACACTCACACACACACACACACACACACACACACACACACACACACACACACACACACACACACACACACACACACACACACACACACACACACACACACACACACACACACACACACACTTGACAACTACGTGTTACCCCTACAGTAAAGTGCCCACTCTGAATGTCAACTCCAGCAGAGGGAAAGGGATGATTTATGTCAATCAGAAGTACATCTGCGTGCATATATCCTGGTCAATAGAAGGCATATATCCTGGTCAATAGAAGGCATATATCCTGGTCAATAGAAGGTATATATCCTGGTCAATAGAAGGCATATATCCTGGTCAATAGAAGGCATATATCCTGGTCAATAGAAGGCAATAGAAGGCATATATCCTGGTCAATAGAAGGCATATATCCTGGTCAATAGAAGGCATATATCCTGGTCAATAGAAGGTATATATCCTGGTCAATAGAAGGCAATAGAAGGCATATATCCTGGTCAATAGAAGGCATATATCCTGGTCAATAGAAGGCATATATCCTGGTCAATAGAAGGCAATAGAAGGCATATATCCTGGTCAATAGAAGGTATATATCCTGGTCAATAGAAGGCATATATCCTGGTCAATAGAAGGCATATATCCTGGTCAATAGAAGGCAATAGAAGGCATATATCCTGGTCAATAGAAGGTATATATCCTGGTCAATAGAAGGCATATATCCTGGTCAATAGAAGGTATATATCCTGGTCAATAGAAGGCAATAGAAGGCATATATCCTGGTCAATAGAAGGTATATATCCTGGTCAATAGAAGGCATATATCCTGGTCAATAGAAGGTATATATCCTGGTCAATAGAAGGCATATATCCTGGTCAATAGAAGGCATATATCCTGGTTAATAGAAGGTATATATCCTGGTCAATAGAAGGCAATAGAAGGCATATATCCTGGTCAATAGAAGGTATATATCCTGGTCAATAGAAGGTATATATCCTGGCCAATAGAAGGTATATATCCTGGTCAATAGAATATATATATCCTGGTCAATAGAAGGCATATATCCTGGTCAATAGAAGGTATATTTCCTGGTCAATAGAAGGCAATAGAAGGCATATATCCTGGTCAATAGAAGGTATATATCCTGGTCAATAGAAGGTATATATCCTGGTCAATAGAAGGTATATATCCTGGTCAATAGAAGGCAATAGAAGGCATATATCCTGGTCAATAGAAGGTATATATCCTGGTCAATAGAAGGCATATATCCTGGTCAATAGAAGGCATATATCCTGGTCAATAGAAGGTATATATCCTGGTCAATAGAAGGCAATAGAAGGCATATATCCTGGTCAATAGAAGGTATATATCATGGTCAATAGAAGGTATATATCTTACATATTATAGTATACTATACATATTATACTATACTATACTAGACTATACATATTGTAGTATACTATACATATTATACTATACTATACTAGACTATACATATTGTAGTATACTATACATATTATACTATACTATACATATTATACTATACTATACTAGACTATACATATTATAGTATACTATACATATTATACTATACTATACATATTATACTATACTATACTAGACTATACATATTATAGTATACTATACTAGACTATACCTATTATAGTATACTATACATATTATACTATACTATACATATTATACTATACTATACTAGACTGTACATATTATACTATACTATACCTATTATACTATACTATACTAGACTATACATATTATAGTATACTATACATATTATACTATACTATACTAGACTGTACATATTATAGTATACTATACATATTATTCTACACACACACATACACACACACACACACACACACACACACACACACACACACACACACACACACACACACACACACACACACACACACACACACACACACACCGTTTGATCACCTGTTAACACAATGGAGCAACCCTGCATGTGTGTGTGTGTGCGTGTGTCCATGGTGTGTGTGTCCATGGTGTGTGTGTGCATGATGTGTGTGTGTGTGTGTGTGCTCATGGTGTGTGTGTTCATGGTTTGTGTGTGCATGGTGTGTGTGTGTGTGTGTTCATGGTGTGTGTGTTCATGGTGTGTGTGTGCATGGAGTGTGTGTGCATGGTGTGTGTGTGTGTGTGTGTTCATGGTGTGTGTGCATGGAGTGTGTGTGTGTGTGTTCATGGTGTGTGTGTTCATGGTGTGTGTGTTCATGGTGTGTGTGTTCATGGTGTCTGTGTGCATGGTGTGTGTGTGTGTGTTTATGGAGTGTGTGTGCAGGTGATGAATGATCTTACAGGTCTATCAAAGAATGAGAGGACGAGAGGAGAGTGGCTGTACAACACCCTGTATCCCTCTATCCATCCCCCTCCCTCTATCCATCTCACTCACACACACTTAGAAAAAAACATTGAGAGTGCTGAGAGAGAGAGAGAGAGAGAGAAAGAGAGGGAGTACTGGGTAGATTGTAATACCCCCCTCTATGAGAGTGAGAGAGAGGGGGGAGAGAGAGAGAGAGAGAGAGAGAGAGAGAGAGAGAGAGAGAGAGAGAGAGAGAGAGAGAGAGAGAGAGAGATGCACAGCGACAGAGACATGCACAGCGACAGAGACAGACAGACAGACAGACAGACAGACAGACAGACAGACAGACAGAGATGCACCAGCCAGCCCCTCCTCATTGTGACATCACCATTGGGATTTGTGTTTCTCTAAACCCTCTGATCTCAGCCAGGGACCCCGCAAATACCCTGTCCCACACACAGTCCCCCCTACATCTTCCCCATGCCCCTCCTTTATAGCCTGGTGGGCATGGTGTTGACACTCCCTTCTTTCTGCCAACTGTGTCAGTCTCCCACCAAACCCCGTCCCTCCCCACCACCACCCGCTACCCTCCCAACATGAAAAGGCCCACGATCACACAGGCTCAAACTCTGATTAATCTGGTAACAAGTGTAAATAGGATCATTAATGGCGGTTTAACAGGGGGCTGCTGTCTGCGATTAGAAATGACACACACACACACATACTGGTTTTAATATGCCTTGCACGTCCCCAACATTCCTTCCAAGGCCTTTTTAAGGGACCCAGAGCCAACAGAGATCAACAGTAGTCGTGTGGATGGATGCCCAGACACTCTTTAATTAGAGTGTAATCTGAGATGTGTAATTTGCTCTGTGAGTTAATGCTGAGGAGTGACAGAACAATGTTGAGAGAGAGGGATAGAAACGGAGGAATAGTGGGAGAGAAAGGGGGGGCTATATAAAAGTAGAGTTACAAAGCTCAGATGTAGAGAGCAAGTAGAGAGGGTGAAATATAAAGGATATTAGAGGGGTGGTGGGAGAGATGTGTAAAAGAGATGGAGATGGAAGACGATGGAGAGAGAGAACAGCACAGAGAGATATAGACAGGAATCTTCATTAGCTGTCAGATTAGTGTGTTACCATGGGGATCAGTGTTATACATGTCACATTGGACTTTACCACTGTACTGCATTATTACCATCAATCCCCTGCCTCAGATTACTCAGACCGGAGCCCAACCAAATCCTATTGAAATCCCCCAATCACGTCTCCCCAACAACCACATAGATTTGTATTTGCAAAACTGATTATAAAGCTTTTGCACGAGGCCAAAGATCTTTCATTGGCTTGGATATATCCATGTATTCAATGGAGCCAGCTGAGCTTTGGCTGTAGCGACGGTGATCCTAGGATAAAATCATATTATCATTCATGGGCTTTTCTTTCTCTAAAGCCCAGTTATCTAGAGCACATGTTTATCCAGCCTGGATCTGATGAACTGGCTTTGTTGGTGGATTCACAAGGGCCCTGACCTCCACCCTTAACCTTGACCACCTCAACCGTTGACCTTTACTCTGACCTCATTGACCTGACCTTCCCCACTGTTTGTAAACGCAAACAGTGGCAAACAGTCTGTCTCTCTCGCTCTCTCTCTCTGTCTGTTTCTCCCCCTTTTCTCATGCTCTCTTTTTTAGAGAAGTGAAAGGAGGTTTTCCAGTTGTGACGCATTTTGTATTTGGATGGTAGCGGCCCCCCATTTAATTATTAATGCTGAACTCCTCACACCCCTCAGCCAAAGTGCCAGCCTTGCGACGCGCACACACACACACACACAAGGCGCATGGCGTCGTTGGCGGTGGCTATTTATAGGGGCTTTGTTCGGGAAGAGGGGAGGAGGAGAGCAGAACACAGAGAGCAAAACACAGAGAGCAGAACACAGAGAGCAGAACACAGAGAGCAGAACACAGAGAGCAGAACACTTGTGAGGAACTATTAAAGGAGATGAAGGCAGAGGGGTCGTTTTCTCTCTTTCCCTCCATCTCTCCCTTCCAACCTCCATCTCTCCCTTCCAACCTCCATCCCTCCCTTCCAACCTCCATCCCTCCCACAGGAAGTTTGAGAAACACTTCTCTTACAGAGACTATTTCTCATTCTATCTCTCCCTCGCTCTATTCTGCCTCTCTCTCCTTCCCTCTATTCTCTCTCCCTCCATCTATTCTCTCTCCCTCCCTATATTCTCTCTCTCTCCCTCTAGTCTACTCCTGTTTCTTCTCCCTCTTGATTTGTCCCTCCCTTTTTTCTCTCTCTCTCTCTCTCTCTCTCTCTCTCTCTCTCTCTCGCGCGCGTCATCTCTCTCTCTCGCTCCCTCTCTCTCTCTCTCTCTCTCTCTCCATCTCTCTCTCTCTCTCTCTCGCGCGCCATCTCTCTCTCTCCATCTCTCTCTCTCTCTCTCTCTCTCTCTCTCTCTCTCGCTCCATCTCTCTCTCGTGCTCCATCTCGCTCTCTCTCTCTCTCGCTCCATCTCTCTCTCTCTCGCTCGCTCCATCTCTCTCTCTCCATCTCTCTCTCTCTCTCTCTCGCTCCATCTCTCGCTCCATCTCTCTCTCGCTCCATCTCTCTCTCGCTCTCTCTCTCGTGCTCCATCTCGCTCTCTCTCTCTCTCTCTCTCGCTCCATCTCTCTCTCTCTCGCTCCATCTCTCTCTCTCTCTCGCTCCATCTCTCTCTCTCTCGCTCCATCTCTCACTCTCTCTCGCTCCATCTCTCTCTCTCTCTCTCTCTCTCTCTCTCTCTCTCGCTCCATCTCTCTCTCTCTCTCTCTCTCTCTTGCTCCATGTCTCTCTCTCGCTCCATCTCTCTCTCTCCATCTCTCTACTTCTCTACTCTGCTCAACTACTCTACTCTCATCCTGTCTTTTTTTCCCTTCCTCTTTTCTCTCTGTTATTTCTGTCTGTTATTTCTCTCTCTCCCTCTGTGTGAAGGTAGTAGTACAGACTGGATGAGATGAAAACGTGGCCAACGTCTCCCTATCTGTTTTCATCAGTGTTATGGAAGTGTTATCTGGAACAGGGTCTGCACTCACACAAAGGGTTCAACATCTCACGTTAAATCATTTCAATTGCGGGCGATGGCTCTTGTTTAAAGCCGGAAGCAATTAAAACATACAAACTTTCCCCGAGCTGTGTGAAATAAAATCTTAAAACAGAAGTATATATTAAAACGTATGAGTTGGTAGAGGATAAGACATTCATTATAGTGCAGTGTAAGGCCAACATGGAGTTAGATCATTATTAATGATATTCATTTCAACTCCCAAATGACGGTTGATAAGGTTTGATTCAGTAGAAAAAAGAGAGAGGTAGGAGCTGGATAAGTGTAGAAGGAGGGGGAGAGGTGGAAGGAGGGTGGAGAAGAGGAAGGAGGGGGAGAGGAGGGAGGAGGGTCAGAGATAGAAGGAGGGGGAGAGGAGGAAGGAGGCGGAGAGGAGGGAGGAGGGTCAGAGGTAGAAGGAGGGCGGAGAGGAGGAAGGAGGGGGAGAGGTGGAAGAAGGGGGAGAGGTGGAAGTAGGGGGAGAGGTGGAAGGAGGGCGGAGAGGAGGAAGGATGGAGGAGAGGTGGAAGGAGGGGGAGAGGT
Source organism: Oncorhynchus clarkii lewisi (assembly GCF_045791955.1). Taxonomy (NCBI): domain Eukaryota; kingdom Metazoa; phylum Chordata; class Actinopteri; order Salmoniformes; family Salmonidae; genus Oncorhynchus; species Oncorhynchus clarkii. The sequence continues at coordinate 6,286 of NW_027261086.1, forward strand.
GGAAGGAGGGTGGAGAGGAGGAAGGAGGGGGAGAGGTGTAAGTAGGGGGAGAGGTGGAAGGAGGGCGGAGAGGATGAAGGACGGGGGAGAGGTGGAAGGAGGGGGAGAGGTGGAAGGAGCGTGGAGAGGAGGAAGGAGGGGGAGAGGTGGAAGGAGGGGGAGAGGTGGAAGGAGGGGGAGAGGTGGAAGGAGGGTCAGAGATAGAAGGAGGGGGAGAGGTGGAAGGAGGGTCAGAGGTAGAAGGAGGGTCAGAGGTAGAAGGAGGGTCAGAAATAGAAGGAGGGGGAGAGGTGGAAGGAGGGTCAGAGGTAGAAGGAGGGTCAGAGGTAGAAGGAGGGTCAGAGATAGAAGGAGGGGGAGAGGTGGAAGGAGGGTCAGAGATAGAAGGAGGGTCAGAGGTAGAAGGAGGGTCAGAGGTAGAAGGAGGGTCAGAGGTAGAAGGAGGGTCAGAGAGAGAAGCAGGGTCAGAGGTAGAAGGAGGGTCAGAGGTAGAAGGAGGGGGAGAGGTGGAAGGAGGGTCAGAGGTAGAAGGAGGGTCAGAGGTAGAAGGAGGGTCAGAGGTAGAAGGAGGGTCAGAGGTAGAAGGAGGGTCAGAGGTAGAAGGAGGGTCAGAGGTAGAAGGAGGGGGAGAGGTGGAAGGAGGGGGAGAGGAGGAAAGATAGGAGAAAGTAAGTGAAGGGGTAAGGAGGGTCCTGCTGTGAGTCAGTCAGCCAATAACTGATGGGTCACAATGAACTCATTCACTGACCCTTCACAGACTCACATATTGATCTAATTAAACTCTCTCTCTCTCTCTCTCTCTCTCTCTCTCTCTCTCTCCCTCTCAATTCAATTTCAATTCAATTCAATTGAAGGGCTTTATTGGCATGGGAAACATATGTTTACATTGCCAAAGCAAGTGAAATAGATAATAAACAAAGTGAAATAAACAAAAACACAAACAAAAGTTCCAAAAGAATAAAGACATTTCAAATGTCATATTATGTGCAAATAGTTAAAGTACAAAAGGGAATATAAATAAACATAAATATGGGTTGGTCATAGAAAATATGCTCCCTCCCTCCCTCCCTCCCTCCCTCCCTCCCTCCCTCCCTCCCTCCCTCCCTCCCTCCCTCCCTCCCTCCCTCCCTCCCTCCCTCCCTCCCTCCCTCCCTCCCTCCCTCCCTCCCTTTCTGTCTACTCTCTCTGTCTCTTTTGCTCTCTCTCTCTTTCTGTCTCTCAGACAGCAGGGTTGAAATGCTAGTCCTGTCTCACCCTGTGTTTTGGTCATATTTCCCAGGACGTCTGTAGCCTAAGTAAAGACCATCTGCACCTCATTCCTGTTGGGAGTGTAATAATAGGAGGTGTGTGTTTCAGGACGACGCGGCGTTCCACTACTCATCAGTGAGATGACGCAGTTAGGACTGTTTTACTCCTAATTAAAGGTCATCAGCCGTGAGCACACACACACACACACACACACACACACACACACACACACACACACACACACACACACACACAGACCAAATGTCCTCAATTAGAGATATTAAAGTTAGTTTTCTCCAAAGGGTCCTCAGAAAAAGACTGCGCTGGTTGTTGGGTTGATTTAATGTCTTCCAAACGATAGGCCCGTGTCTATTTCCAATAAGGGTGATGGATGTGCCACAGCCCATAATACACATGAACTCCTCTCTGCTAGAACAGCACTGATCCTGGTTTATATTCACCACAGCAACACCTTGGCAACCACTGTGTAATCTTCTGAACCCCTCTATTTGGACTGCCTCTGTTACTAGCGCTATGTACAGGCTAGATAGAGTTGAACTACATCCTATTAGATGATCCACATCCCATAGACCCAACTCTGGACCTTAAAGCCAGTTCCACTGTTTTTTCATTGTTCCCCTCTGATCAGGGACTGATTTAGACCTGGGGCACCAGGCGTTTGCAATTAATGATCAGGCAGAACAGAAAACCAGCAGGCTCCAGACGTCTTAGGGTCAGAGTGGAATACCCCTGATGTACATGATGTCTGTGTATAACATGTAGAAAAACCTTAGAGAGTGAAGGGACCCTTGGAGTTATAGGACCCTTGGAGTTATAGGACCCTTGGAGTTAAATAACCCTTGGAGTTATAAAACCCTTGGAGTAAAAGAACCCTTGGAGTTATAGAACCCTTGGAGTTATAAAACCCTTGGAGTTATAGAACCCTTGGAGTTATAGGACCCTTGGAGTTATAAAACCCTTGGAGTTATAGAACCCTTGGAGTTATAAAACCCTTGGAGTTAAAGGGCCCTTGGAGTTATAGGACCCTTGGAGTTATAGAACCCTTGGAGTTATAGAACCCTTGGAGTTATAGAACCCTTGGAGTTATAGAACCCTTGGAGTTATAAAACCCTTGGAGTTAAAGGGACCTTGGAGTTATAGAACCCTTGGAGTTATAGGACCCTTGGAGTTATAGGACCCTTGGAGTTATAGGACCCTTGGAGTTATAAAACCCTTGGAGTTATAGAACCCTTGGAGTTATAGGACCCTTGGAGTTATAGGACCCTTGGAGTTATAGAACCCTTGGAGTTATAGGGCCCTTGGAGTTATAGAACCCTTGGAGTTATAGAACCCTTGGAGTTATAGGACCCTTTGAGTTATAGGACCCTTGGAGTTATAAAACCCTTGGAGTTCTTGGAGTTAAAGGACCATTGGAGTTATAGGACCCTTGAAGTTATAGAACCCTTGGAGTTATAAAACCCTTGGAGTTAAAGAACCCTTGGAGTTATAGAACCCTTGGAATTATAAAACCCTTGGAGTTATAGAACCCTTGGAGTTATAGGACCCTTGGAGTTATAGAACCCTTGGAGTTATAGGGCCCTTGGAGTTATAGAACCCTTGGAGTTATAGAACCCTTGGAGTTATAGGACCCTTGGAGTTATAGGACCCTTGGAGTTAAAGGGCCCTTGGAGTTATAGAACCCTTGGAGTTATAGAACCCTTGGAGTTATAGGACCCTTGGAGTTATAGAACCCTTGGAGTTATACAACCCTTGGAGTTATAGGACCCTTGGAGTTATAGGACCCTTGGAGTTATAGGACCCTTGGAGTTATAAAACCCTTGGAGTTATAGAACCCTTGGAGTTATAAAACCCTTGGAGTTAAAGGGCCCTTGGAGTTATAGGACCCTTGGAGTTATAGAACCCTTGGAGTTATAGAACCCTTGGAGTTATAGAACCCTTGGAGTTATAGAACCCTTGGAGTTATAAAACCCTTGGAGTTAAAGGGACCTTGGAGTTATAGAACCCTTGGAGTTATAGGACCCTTGGAGTTATAGGACCCTTGGAGTTATAGGACCCTTGGAGTTATAAAACCCTTGGAGTTATAGAACCCTTGGAGTTATAGGACCCTTGGAGTTATAGGACCCTTGGAGTTATAGAACCCTTGGAGTTATAGGGCCCTTGGAGTTATAGAACCCTTGGAGTTATAGAACCCTTGGAGTTATAGGACCCTTTGAGTTATAGGACCCTTGGAGTTATAAAACCCTTGGAGTTCTTGGAGTTAAAGGACCATTGGAGTTATAGGACCCTTGAAGTTATAGAACCCTTGGAGTTATAAAACCCTTGGAGTTAAAGAACCCTTGGAGTTATAGAACCCTTGGAATTATAAAACCCTTGGAGTTATAGAACCCTTGGAGTTATAGGACCCTTGGAGTTATAGAACCCTTGGAGTTATAGGGCCCTTGGAGTTATAGAACCCTTGGAGTTATAGAACCCTTGGAGTTATAGGACCCTTGGAGTTATAGGACCCTTGGAGTTAAAGGGCCCTTGGAGTTATAGAACCCTTGGAGTTATAGAACCCTTGGAGTTATAGGACCCTTGGAGTTATAGAACCCTTGGAGTTATACAACCCTTGGAGTTATAGAACCCTTGGAGTTATATAACCCTTGGAGTTATAGAACCCTTGGAGTTATATGACCCTTGGAGTTATAAAACCCTTGGAGTTATATAACCCTTGGAGTTATATAACCCTTGGAGTTATAGAACCCTTGGAGTTATAGGACCCTTGGAGTTCTTGGAGTTAAAGGACCATTGGAGTTATAGGACCCTTGAAGTTATAGAACCCTTGGAGTTATAGAACCCTTGGAGTTATAGGACCCTTGGAGTTCTTGGAGTTATAGAACCCTTGGAGTTATAGAACCCTTGAAGTTAAAGGACCCTTGGAGTTATAGGGCCCTTGGAGTTAAAGGACCCTTGGAGTTATAGGGCCTTTGGAGTTAAAGGACCCTTGGAGTTATAGGGCCTTTGGAGTTAAAGGACCCTTGGAGTTATAGGTGGTGACTGAGAGAACCTACAAGTATGTATGTTTATATTGTTTATATTGTTTGTGCTTTTAGAGTGCTGGGTATAGCTAGCGTTATTGTCTGAGGTCTGGTAGACAGTATGGCAGTAAGGCATGGAGGAATGGTTCAATATTGTTTAAGGTTTTACTGTACACTACCATATGTGTATTAGTCATGCCCTTCTAAAGTGATGTGTTCCTTTTACTGCAGGGGGCTAAATCAGGGTCACACAGAGGGATTCTTGGTAGTCAAACAAATCTACTTTGAAACAAAAGTATACACCTCACACACATGGTCATGGAAAAAGAAGAAGTCGCCTGCCTGTACCATGTCAGATATAGAGTTGAAATGTATGCAATGTTCAGTTTGCATCCCAATATTATATACATCACAGAACACTGAAATATAACAAAAGTGTTTCACATAGAAACAACGGATTCTCGTCGTAAAAACACAAAAACATTCTGAAATTCGGAAAAATACGAACAACATTCCACCCATGAGGTGAGTTTGGTCATTGACTGCAGGACAGGGCTACACACAACATGACCAGGGACAGGACTACACACAACATGACCAGGGACAGGACTACACACAACATGACCAGGGACAGGACTACACACAACATGACCAGGGACAGGACTACACACAACATGACCAGGGACAGGACTACACACAACATGACCAGGGACAGGACTACACACAACATGACCAGGGACAGGGCTACACACAACATGACCAGGGACAGGACTACACACAACATGACCAGGGACAGGACTACACACAACATGACCAGGGACAGGACTACACACAACATGACCAGGGACAGGACTACACACAACATGACCAGGGACAGGGCTACACACAACATGACCAGGGACAGGACTACACACAACATGACCAGGGACAGGACTACACACAACATGACCAGGGACAGGACTACACACAACATGACCAGGGACAGGACTACACACAACATGACCAGGGACAGGACTACACACAACATGACCAGGGACAGGACTACACACAACATGACCAGGGACAGTGAGACAGTGAGACATGGTGAATAACTTAAAGAGGTGGAACTAAAGACTGTGTTGAGTGAATCTCTTCCCTGATTTAGGACTCAGGACTCGTGTGGAGAGATAGACGTTTACTCTCTCCTGGCCCAGTAGACTGATGGAGCAGAGATAGGGCCTCTCCTATCAGATAACACTGTAACACTGTAACACACACACACACACACACACACACACACACACACACACACACACACACACACACACTAAGACAAAGGGGAAACACCCACAGCCCTCTTCCTCTCCTAATTGTTCCAGTTGCAGACAGTAATTGATCCGCTCTGTTATCACCACTAACACACCCACAGTACTTGGTGCCTGAAACATACTAGTATTCTTACTTGCAAGGCTTTAATCAAAGGTGCTCCACCAAGACGTGAGGTAGGCTGTATTTTGGGGGAATTGTTTTATGCATTATTCTATCGCAACTTGATCTTTCAACAAGCATTGTGTCTTCAATTACCACAGAGGAGGAAGAGAGAAAAGAAGATTCTCAGAAGATTCCTATCATTACATCTCTCTTTGACTTGTAAATTCTCTCCTTGAGTAATGACACACCCAGACAGACTTATAGACGGAGAGACAGCCCCCCCCCCCCCCCCCCCCCATCGTTCATTATTCATTTAAGTCCCACCATGTGGAAGTCTGTACACTGTATCTATTAAACCCCTATTTCTGTAATATTCTCCGTTTCTCTTCCTTCTCTCCTCAGTCTTCTGTCTCCAACAGGAAGCAGGACATACTGGTGTTTCTTTGTTTTCTCTTTATTGTCCTCTGTCAGCATGCCCAAGTTAAACATCCTGTGGATTAGCTCTCTCTCTTTCTTTATCCCTCTATCATCTCTTCCTCCTCTCACCCCCACCCTTCTCTCCCTCTCTCTGTCCCACTCTTCTCTCTCTCTCTCTGTCGCTCCCTCTGTCTGTCTCTCTCTGTCCCTCCCTCTGTCCCACCCTTCTCTCCCACCCTCTGTCCCACCCTTCTCTCCCTCCCTCTGTCCCACCCTTCTCTCTCTCTCTCTGTCTGTCTCTCTGTCTCTCCCTCTGTCTCTCTCTCTCTGTCTGTCTCTCTGTCTCTCCCTCTGTCTCTCTCTCTCTGTCTGTCTCTCTGTCTCTCCCTCTGTCTCTCTCTCTCTGTCTGTCTCTCTGTCTCTCCCTCTGTCTCTCTCTCTCTGTCTGTCTCTGTCTCTCTCCCTCTCTCTGTCTCTGTCTCTCTCCCTCCCTCTGTCTGTCTCTCTGTCTCTCTCCCTCTCTCTGTCTCTCTCTCTCTCCCTCCCTCTGTCTGTCTCTCTGTCTCTCCCTCTGTCTCTCTCTCTCTGTCTGTCTCTCTGTCTCTCTCTCTGTCTGTCTCTCTGTCTCTCTCTCTGTCTCTCCCTCTCGACCTGCTCTCTTTTTGTTCTGAAGATGAAAGTCTCCCCACGACTCCTTTCACTCCTTTCAAACGGCCCAAACGAAGGGGCTTATCAGATCACAACACACACACACACACACACACACAGAGACACCCTCCCCCCTCTGGGGCACAATGGAGTGTCAGATCCGGGGGCATGGCATGGGGTCGGTGGTGTCTGCTCCCGGGAATCTGTTATTTGGGTACTTCAGTGGGAGATGGGGAGAAGATGGGGGAGATGGGGGAGAAGATGGTGGGGAGATGGGGAAAAGATGGGGGGAGATGGGGATGAGATGGGGGACGAGATGGGAAAAAGATGGGGGGAGATGGGGGACGAGATGGGGGGGAGACGGGGGAGGAGACGGGGGTGGAGATGGGGGAGGAGACGGGGGGAGACGGGGGGAGATAGAGAGGGAGATGGGTGAGATGGGGAGGAGATGCGGGAGATATGGGGAGGAGATGGGGAGGAGATGGGGGAGATGGGGGAGATATGGGGAGGAGATGGGGAGGACATGGGGGAGTTATGGAGGAGATAGGGAGGAGATGGGGGAGATGGGGGAGATATGGGGGAGATGGGGGGGGGGGGGGGGGTGGGGGAGATGGGGAGGAGATGGGGGAGATATGGGGGAGATGGGGAGGATATGGGGGAGATGGGGAGGGGATGAGGAGGATATGGGGGAGATGGGGAGGAGATGGGGAGGAGATTAGGAGGAGATGGAGGGAGATCGGGGAGGAAATGGGGGGGAGATGGGGGAGATGGGGAGGAGATGGGGAGGAGATTAGGAGGAGATGATGGGGGAGATGGAGGAGATGGTGGGGAGATGGGGAGGAGATGGGGGATGAGGGAGGAAATGGGGGAGGAGATGGGGGAGGAGGTGGGGGAGATATGGGGGAAATAGGGGAGGAGATGGGGGAGATATGGGGGAGATATAGGGGGAGATGGGGAGGAGATGAGGAGAGTTTATTATTAAACAGTAATATAGACAGCTGTTGGAGTGCGACGCCCCCTCTCATTCTTTCTTTCTTTCTTTCTTTCTTTGTCTCTCTCTCTCTTTCCCGGCAGCACACAGCAATTGAGATACACACCCAAACCACCACCCCGTTATACACACACATAATGGTGTCACTTTCTGGCTTAACATGAGACTCAGTGTGATACCCCTCAACCTGCCATTGGTGTGTGTGAGTGTGTTAATCAGCTTTCAATGACTAGAATAATTAAAGAGAAGGGGTGCAAGGGTTATAGGTTCAGCTGTACATGACACACACACACACACACACACACACACACACACGCTCACAAAAATGGTGCCCCCTCTACCTGCAGCTGAGTCTCTGATTGAGCTGTCTCTCGCTGGGGTACCACTCATTGAGGGACCCGCTTGCTAATTACCCTCTGTACAACTCTGCCAAGTTTTTGGTTCCTCCCTTATTTAGTGCCTAAATGGAAGCAAAACAGCGATATCCTGTCCGGTGTGTTTGTGTGTCTGTCACCCAGGGCAGGCTGTACCTGTCCCCTCTCTCCCCCAGGCCCCTGGCCCCTCGCCTGGCCACACAGCTGAGGAAAAACACAGGCTTTGTCTCTCCGTCTGGGCCCTGACACAAGCTGCATGGGGAAGTTAATGATGGGTTTAATACAGACGCGCGCACACACACACATATACACACACACACACATATACACACACACACACATATACACACACACACATATACACACACACATATACACACACACACATATATACACACACACACATATACACACACACACACATATACACACACACATATATACACACACACACACATATATACACACGCACACATAAATACACACACACACATATATACACACACACACACATATATACACACACACACATATATACACACACACACACATATATACACACACACACATAAATGCACACACACACACACACACACACACATATATACACACACACACATATATACACACACACACACACATATATATACACACACACACATATATACACACACATATATACACACGCACACATATATACACACACACACACACAGCGATACATGATTGCACAAACATATGCACACACACCACACCTACTCCCACACACTCACTCACTCACTCCCCCCCACACATACTCACTCAGTCACCCCACACACATATACACACACACACACACACACACATATATACACACACACACACACACATATATACACACGCACACATACTCACTCAGTCACCCCACACACATATACACACACACACACATATATACACACACACATATATACACACACACACACACACATATATACACACACACACACACACACACATATATACACACACACACATATATACACACACACACATATATACACACGCACACATATATACACACACACACACACACACACAGTGATACATGATTGCACATACATATGCACACACACCACACCTACTCCCACACACTCACTCACTCACCCCCCCCCCCCCACACACACATACTCACTCAGTCACCCCACACACACACACACACACACACTCACTTACTCACCCCCCCCCCCCCCCCCACACACACACACATACTCACTCAGTCACCCCACACATACACACACTCACCCCCCCCCCCCCCCCCCCCTCACACACACACCTCCCTCCGTCCCTCCCTCCCTCAGGGGCATCATTACTTATACTGCCACCATTCTGAGGCTGGTGTGAGAGGACTTCTCCTGACAGGGAGGACAACAGGGCCTTTCAGTATCACATGTCAATGGAGAGGACAGTAATTATCACACGTCAATGGAGAGGACAGTCATTATCACACGTCAATGGACAGGACAGTCATTATCACACGTCAATGGAGAGGACAGTCATTATCACACGTCAATGGAGAGGACAGTCATTATCGCACGTCAATGGAGAGGACAGTCATTATCACACGTCAATGGAGAGGACAGTCATTATCGCACGTCAATGGAGAGGACAGTTATTATCACACGTCAATGGACAGGACAGTCATTATCACATGTCAATGGAGAGGACAGTAATTATCACACGTCAATGGAGAGGACAGTCATTATCACACGTCAATGGACAGGACAGTCATTATCACACGTCAATGGAGAGGACAGTCATTATCACACGTCAATGGAGAGGACAGTCATTATCGCACGTCAATGGAGATGACAGTCATTATCACACGTCAATGGAGAGGACAGTCATTATCGCACGTCAATGGAGAGGACAGTTATTATCACACGTCAATGGAGAGGACAGTCATTATCACACGTCAATGGAAAGGACAGTCATTATCACACGTCAATGGAGAGGACAGTCATTATCACACGTCAATGGAGAGGACAGTCATTATCACACGTCAATGGAGAGGACAGTCATTATCACACGTCAATGGAGAGGACAGTCATTATCACACGTCAATGGAGAGGACAGTCATTATCACACGTCAATGGACAGGACAGTCATTATCACACGTCAATGGAGAGGACAGTCATTATCACACGTCAATGGAGAGGACAGTCATTATCACACGTCAATGGAGAGGACAGTCATTATCACACATCAATGGAGAGGACAGTCATTATCACACGTCAATGGAGAGGACAGTCATTATTACACGTCAATGGAGAGGACAGTCATTATCACACGTCAATGGAGAGGACAGTCATTATCACACGTCAATGGAGAGGACAGTCATTATCACACGTCAATGGAGAGGACAGTCATTATCACACGTCAATGGAGAGGACAGTCATTATCATGTAGGACCGGAGGTTGATCTGAGATCTGAGGGGTTTGTGTTACAGACTGGCGCTAATAGAACAGTCCCTCTCCTCAGTGTCTGACGCTCTGAACTAACGTGCCCACTAAATAACAGCCTCACTGTGTGTGTGTGTTGGAGTGTGTGTGTGTGTGTGTGTGTGTGTGTGTGCAACTGTGTGTGTGTGTGCAACTGTGTGTGTGTGTGCAACTGTGTGTGTGTGTGTGCAACTGTGTGTGTGTGCAACTGTGTGTGTGTGTGCAACTGTGTGTGTGTGCAACTGTGTGTGTGTGTTGGAGTGTGTTCTGTGTGTGAGGGGATCAGGCCTCACTCTGTGTCATTGAGCGCTGGGTAAATTGCAGGCGCAGCTCTGGGTATGTAAATGCCAGGGGCTAGAAAAGCAATGAGAAGCCAGTATTATGTTCCATGTAATATAGTCATTAAGTAGGCTATAGGGCAGTAGGAGGATTCTAGAATTATATACACTTACAATCCCTTATAGGTCAATACAGGAGGCATTGCCAGCTATTTTGTCAAAGGAACTTTCAGTATAGTGAACTTGTGACCCTTGTGGAGATGAAAGCCCTGGTGTTACTAGCGCCACGCTCCGACTCAGACACAATCTGAACCCCCTCTACCAGCACAGTAACAAGGCCCAGGGGCTCCTTGACAACACCAGCAGTGACTTAAACACAAGAGCTCCCCTCATCACTCCACACTGCCCCGTATAGCCAGTGACAGCCCTGTCCCAACGGAGAGATCCCTCCAACGTGAGGAAATGTCTCTTCTCTTTCAGCCTCCTTTCCTTCATTTCGCTCCTCTAGCCATCCCTCTGTCCCCCATGATCGCTCCACGTTAGAATCATGGAATGTACTCAGAGTCAGAACGGCTCCACAGGGGTTTATCACAGACACTATTTACCCCCTCTGGGCCTGTAGGAGGGTGCTCAAATACACACACACACACACACACACACACACACACACACACACACACACACACACACACACACACACACACACACATCGACAAATGGCCCCTGTGTAGAGGGAGCTTGTCCGGGATTAAAAAATGCCTGGCTGAGTCACTGTGACTGACTGGTAATGAGATGGAAACAGAAATGTGGGGATGAGAGAGAATCTGTCTTTCTCTCTTTTTTCTCTCTCCCTCTTTCTCTCTCCCTCTTTCTCTCTCCCTCTCTCGCCTTCCATCTCTTTTCTCTTCCCCCCTTTCTTTCTTTCCCCCTCCCTTCCTACCTCTCTCTCTCTGTCTCTGTGTTTCCAGCAGTATGACAGATATCAGTGGTGCCTGCTGAATGATTGGGAGATGTTTACAGGCAAGATGTGGACAGTGGCCTTTTCCCTGCTTTGTGGTCGTTGCGTGTGTGTGGGTGTGTGCTCTCTCTCCCTTGTCGTCTGCCTTTGTGCTTCACAGAGCTCTGGGGAAAAGGACAGGGCCAGTCATCACTCTGTCACCTCACTAGACAGTCAGATTGTCACGGGGAGTCAGTTTGTGAAGTGACTGACTGTAAAACACAGGGAGAGGGGTGTTGTGTCTGAGAGAGAGGCCTGGAGGTTAGGGGTCTGAAACTGGGCCCTTGGAGGATGTGTTCCCTGAAAAGGTTGAGGTGTCTGGGGGACAGCTGCTAGTGGGGCCCCTTCGACTGGGTCCAGAGGGGCTTGTGGAGCAGAGGGTGGGGAAGGGTCGTTAACGCAGAAGCATCTGTGTGTGTGTGTGTTTACAGTTTGTTCATGTGTTTGGTCTGTCACATTATGCATTGAGTTGTGTGTGCACAAGTTATTTCAGAGGTTTTCATTAATCCAACGAACACCTCACTAATAATTGTCTCCTCTCTTCGTCCCTCTCTTCTCTGGTGAACGATGGCCGCCCCTTCATGGTGCTCCCCTCAAATGGCTCCCCCTCTAACCAGGTATGTGATGGATCTGTTCTTTTCAATGTCCTATATTTATGTCAGCAGCTCACCATGTGTGTGTTTGTGTTTGTGTGTGTGTGTGTGTGTGTGTTTATGTGTGTGTGTGTGAGAGAGAGAGATCCAGGACCTGTGTGGGTGTGTACCTCTGGCCAGGGGGTATGGCTGTTCCCTCCACAGACAGTTTAATGAGCACATTGCCTTCTCTACAGTACCAGGAGACTATCCCACATCACACACACACACACACACACACACACACACACACACACACACACACACACACACACACACACACACACACACACACACACACACACACACACACACACACACAGATGAACAGTTGCACATGCAAGTACATACTGTGCTGATTGGACCACTGCTGTTCTCGGGGCTAATGAGCGATGCTGGACCCACAATGACAATTATATTGGAACAAACACACACTGTTTGTTTACCATGGAAAACATTTGCTTGGTGGCGCTCAGTGAATGCTAATTTACTATCAAACATATTGCTGACATGTTGCTGTGTTTCTGCTTTATCATTTTACTGGACACCTTACAACCCACAGTGATATGAACACTGGTGCTCCAAGGATAGTTCCTGTTGTTATTCATTATTGCCCTGACAAATGGTTGGCCTGAAAGAAATACCGTTCTAGGAATGCAAGTTCTCAATGATTGTTTTGAATCCTCCACAGGGATAAAAGGGTTGTGGGATCCTGGTTCAACTACAGTTCTTCTGTCTGAAAAACAGGACAGCAATGTTAGGTTAATCAACCCTATTGCAAAAGTTTGTTTGTTTGTGTGTGTTTGTGTGTTTGGGTGAGTGTTCGCGAGTGTGTGTGAGTTCAGCGTATGCTATTGTCTTGCATTGTGGGTTATTGGTGTGTACTATTGTGTGTGTAGTCCTGTGTAGCTCACTTCCTGTGTGTGAGTCCTGTGTCTGATGGTGTTGTCCCAGATTTATTACATTACATTACCCAAGTGTTCCATCAGGCCTCTTACCCCAGCCTGCCCTTCCTAGTGTGGTTTAGGCCCTTCTCTGTGACACACACACACACACACACACACACACACACACACACACACACACACACACACACACACACACACACACACACACACACACACAGGGAAGTGCAGGTCACTGACCTGACAGCAGAGCTACGTTGCAGCAACGTTGGGGTGGCTGTGAATGATCTACCCCACGAAGGCCATGATGTTAATGTGCCTGACCCAGTGCTGTCAGGAAACAGAGAAATCAATACAAACACATTCATAAGCTGCACACACTGTCCTTCCCCATTACAGGCTTGCCATTAGTGGAAGCTCCGGCTAGTCTTATGTTAGGCAATAAAAAGCCATTGGGATATCAACTGATCCATAATGATGTATTTTAATGGATTAATTAATACACTCTAACTACAGTGCATACTGTTTAACGATCAGTCTCTGCATATGTCTCTGCAAATCGCCAGGCTAGCCTAATGATCTAGGATCAGTGTGTGTGTGTGTTAACCCCAGTGCTATTAGAGAGGAGGGCCAGTGTTGGTGAAGCAGGAATAATTGATGCAGTAGGTTGGCGTTTTAACACTCAGGTCTGCCTTAACAGACTGTGCAGTACTGCAAGGGAGGAGGTAGCCTATGAAACAGGAAGTAGCCTATGAAACAGGACGTAGCCTATGAAACACGGCGTAGCCTATGAAACAGGAAGTAGCCTATGAAACAGGATGTAACCTATGAAACAGGAAGTAGCCTATGAAACAGGAAGTAGCCTATGAAACAGGACGTAGCCTATGAAACAGGGCGTAGCCTATGAAACAGGAAGAAGCCTTTGAAACAGGACATAGTCTATGAAACAGGGTGTAGCCTATGAAACAGGATGTAACCTATGAAACAGGAAGTAGCCTATGAAACAGGAAGTAGCCTATGAAACAGGATGTAACCTATGAAACAGGAAGTAACCTATGAAACAGGAAGTAGCCTATGAAACAGGAAGTAGCCTATGAAACAGGAAGTAGCCTATAAAACAGGATGTATCCTATGAAACAGGAAGTAGCCTGTGTGAGCAGAAGCATTTAGAAAGAGAAATGAAAACGTGTCTTTAATGACTGTCTTAGGCACTGTTTGGAACCTTCCTGTATCAGCTTGCTCTACCGGATGAGACTCCAGACATTAACGGACTGTGTCTTTCGTTTATGTACAGTACAGCAGTAGCTGTGTGTGTGTGTGTCAGCCAGCAGTACAGCAGTAGCTGTGTGTGTGTGTGTGTCAGCCAGCAGTCAGCAGTAGCTGTGTGTGTGTGTGTCAGCCAGCAGTACAGCAGTAGCTGCGTCTCATTGCGTTGTCTCTTTCAACCTGTGCAGGGTCTGGACATGTACATGTAACCTCTGTAGCTCGTCTGTCCTGTACTCCTCTGCCCTCCCTCTTCTCCCTCTTTCCTTCCTTCCCTTTCTCTCCTCTCTCCCTGCTGGTGGACATCTGTGACCTATCACGCATGCGCGCGCACACACACACACACAAACAAACACCCACACAAAACACACAAACTGTGCATGTCAGTTCTCTGAAGGCACGGCCCCAACAATGCATGGTGTGCCAGGTGTGTGTGTGTGTGTGTGTGTGTGTGTGTGCGTGTGTGTGTGTGTGTGTGTATGCGGGTCAGACTAGTTATGGCCATAAGGATCTAGGATTCTCCACGGGAATGTCAGAGTCCTCTTCGCTCAGCACCATGGCAACCTGGACACCTGATCCTGTGGCTCGCCTCCTCGTTTATCAGTTTCGGTTAGAACACACTTGATGCTAGCCAGCCTAATAACATTTCACATTAGCCGCGATTTCCTGACACAAACAAACAAAGAGTCACACAAACACAAAAATACACACATGCACGTACGCACACACACATACACTCCCTATGTTCCCTTCACGCCTGAAGGCCTGTGTCACTTAGTTTGACCGGTGGAGTTTAGGCACCAGATGTCTCCAGCTGTCACCACTGGAAACATATGCTGTGCCTTCATGTGTGTGTTCCCATCTAAATAAGCCCCTGTGTTTACCTCCTTTCCTCCTCTCATCTTTTAATCTTTTCCCAGCATCTTCCTCGCTTTATTTTCTCTATCCTTGATTATACAAATGACCCAAACACTGCGGAGGAGGATGGAGGAGGAGGAGAGGGATGGAGGAGGACGAGGAGAGGGATGGAGGAGGGCAAGGAGAGGGATGGAGGAGGACGAGGAGAGGGATGGAGGAGGAGGAGGAGGAGAGGGATAGAGGAGAGGGATGGAGGAGGAGGAGGAGAGGGATGGAGGGGGAGGAGAGGGATGGAGGAGGAGGAGGAGAGTGATGGAGGAGGAGGGATGGAGGAGGAGGAGGAGAGGGATGGAGGAGGAGGAAGAGGAGAGGGATGGAGGAGGAGAGGGGTGGAGGAGGAGGAGGAGGAGAGGGATGGAGGAGGAGGAGAGCGTTGGAGGAGGAGAGGGATTGAGGAGGAGGAGAGGGATGGAGGAGGAGGTGGAGGAGGCGGAAGAGGAGGAGGAGGAGAGGAATGGAGGATGGAGGAGGAGGAGGAGGAGGAGGAGGAGGAGGAGGAGAGGGATGGAGGAGGAGGAGAGGGATGGAGGAGGAGGAGAGGGATTGAGGAGGAGGAGAGGGTTGGAGGAGGAGAGGGATTGAGGAGGAGGAGAGGGGTGGAGGAGGCGGAGGCGGAGGAGGAGGAGGAGGAGAGAGATGGAGGATGGAGGAGGAGGAGGAGGAGGAGGAGGAGAGGGATGGAGGAGGAGGAGAGGGATGGAGGAGGAGGAGGACAGGAATGGAGCTCTGCTGAAGCAGTCCTATTTTCATTTAAAGAAATTGCCTCGCATTATATCCAGCAGCTTTGTTTTTAGTAACGTGCCCTGAGGGGATGCAGAATGTAGAACAACATCTAGGAAGTGACTAGGAAGTGGCTCTCTGTTTGATTCGGGGGAGCGACTTGTGAGACAACTGCAAAATGACTGACAACCCGGCACAGCTACGAACGCTGTCAAACATTGGGATTCAAATAATGTTTCATGGAGATTCAATGACAAACGCATCCTTGTAGGCCTTTGGTTTGATCCTCATGGATAATGTATATTCTCTTTTAAAACACGCATGAGGAGATTGTTTTGTTTTGTCACTTTAAATAATTAATATTTCCTTGCTCTTCTGTGGTAGGCAAGGCTGGTAGGGGATGGTGGGTATACTGTATATACACAAAAAAATACCTCATTCCAAAATCATGTGCATTAATATGGAATTGGTCCCCCTTTGCTTTTGTAACAGCCTCCACAATTCTGGGAAGGCTTTCCACTAGATGTTGGAATATTGCTTCAGGGACTTGCCTCCATTCAGCCACAAGAGTATTAGTGAGGTCGGGCACTGATGTTGGGCGATTAGCCTTGTCTCACAGTCGGCGTTCCAATTCATCCCAAAGGCGTTCGATGGGGTTGAGGTCAGGGCTCTGTGCAGGCTAGTCAAGTTCTTCCACACCAATTGTCATGCTGAAACTGGAAAGGGCCTTCCCCAAACTGTTGCCACAAAGTTGGAACCACAGAATCGTCTAGAATGTCATTGGATGCTGTAGTGTTAAGATTTCCCTTCACTGGAACTAAGGGGCCTAGCTCAAACCATGGATAAACAGCCCCAGAACATTATTCGTCCTCCACCAAACTTTACAGTAGGCATTATGCATTCGTCCGATTCGTCCGTCAGACTGCCAGATGGTGAAGCGTGATTCATTACTCCAGAGAATGCGTTTCCACTGCTACAGAGTCCAATGGCGGTGAGCTTGGCATTGTTAAGGCTTGCGCGCCGATGCTTGGCATTGCCAAGGCTTGTGTGCGGCTGCTCGGCCATGGAAACCGATTTAATTAAGCTCCCGACGAACAGTTCTTGTGCTGACGTTGCTTCCACAGGGAGTTTGGAACTCGGTAGTGAGTGTTGCAACCAAGGACAGACGATACGCACTTCAGCACTCGGCGCTCCCATTCAGTTAGCTTGTTGTGGTCTACAATTTTGCAGCTGAGCTGTTGTTGCTCCTAGACATTTCCACTTCACAATAACAGCACTTACAGTTAACCGGGGCAGCTCTAGCAGGAAATTTGACAAACTGACTTGTTGGAAAGGTGGCATCCTATGACGATGCCACGTTGAAAGTCACTGAGCTCTTCAGTAAGGCCATTCTACTGCCAATGTTTGACTATAGAGATTGCATGGCTGAATGCTCAATTTTATATACCTGTCAGCAATGGGTGTGGCTGAAATAGGGGTGTGCACATAGGGGTGTGCACATAGGGGTGTGCACATAGGGGTGTGCACATACTTTTGGCCATGTACTGTACACTGAGGGACACGACTGACTGACCAGGTGAATCCAGGTAAATCCACTTCAATCAGTGTAGATGAAGGGGAGACGACAGGTTAAGGAAGGATTTTCAAGCCTGGAGACAATTGAGACATGGGTTATGTATATGTTCCATTCAGAGGGTGAATGGGCAAGGCAAAAGATTTAAGTGCCTTTGAACGGGGTATGGTAGTAAGTGCCAGGCACACCGGTTTGTGTCAAGAACTGCAATGCTGCTGGGTTTTTTATGCTGCCCAGTTTTACGCTCACCAGTGTCCCGTGGTGATCAAGAATGGTCCACCACCCAAAGGACATCCAGCCAACTTGACACAACTGTGGGAAAAATTGGAGTCAACTTGGGCCAGCATCCCTGTGCAACACTTTTCATCCATGCCCCGACGAATTGAGGCTGTTCTGAGAGCAAAATGGCGGTGCAACTCACTGTATATACACCGAGTATACCAAACATTATGAACATGTTTTATTGTCACATACACCAGATAGGTGCAGTGAAATGTGTTGTTTTACAGGGTCAGCCATAGTAAATGGCAAATTAGGGTTAAGTGCCTTGCTCAAGGGACACATCGGCAGATTTTTCACTTTGATGGCTCGGGTATTCAAACCAGTGACCTTTTGGTTACTGTCGCAACTGTCCCGAGTGGAACAGTGGTCTAAGACACTGCATCTCAGTGCAAGAGGCAACACTGCAGTACCTGGTTTGAATCCAGGCTGCATTACATCCGGGCGTGATTGGGAGTCCCATAGGGCGGCGCACAATTGGCCCAGCTCTGTACGGGTTTGGCCGGACGACGCTGGGCCGTCATTATAAATAAGAATTTGTTCTTAACTGACTTGCCTAGTTAAATACAGGTAAAATAAATAAACGCTCTATGCGCTAGGTTACCTGCCACCATGTGTGGTGATTATGCTTGACACACACACTGGAGATTCCCCCGTGTTCTGCAGGGACTTTTGTTCCACTTAGTAAAGTGATGTTGATGTGTGTGTGTGTGTGTGTGTGTGTGTGTGTGTGTGTGTGTGTGTGTGTGTGTGTGCGTGTGTGAATGTGTTATCCCATGGTATATGATAGAGATCCACAGGCTTGTCTGATCATGTGTAATCAAGCGCTGTGACTGCAATAACACACACTTTCCCATGATGTATGTATGTGTGTGTGTGTGTGTGTGTGTGTGTGTGTGTGTGTGTGTGAGGATTTGAGGGAAGTATTTGTGACAGAGACACAGAGAGAGAGACTGGGGAGCACCTAACACCACGCCCCCTTGCTGCTGCTCCCAGTGTCACCGTGGTTACGTTTCCGGAGACCCCCCAGAGGGCCGCTGAGCATTATGACTCACATAAACATCAGAAGGGGGTGTTTCCCTCCCCTCCCCTCTTCTCCTCTCATCCTCCCATCTCTCCCGCTCTCCTCTCATCCTCCCCTCTCTCCCACTCTCCTCCTCCCCTCTATCCCCCTCCCCTCAGCCCATCTCTCCTGGGACAAGAGGAGGTAAACATCCTGCCTGTCTCTCTCTGTGCTGGAAAGTTTGACCAGCCTCTCCTTCTCACCAGTGGAGACTAGAAACAACAAGTGAAGCTGTTCCATTCACTGTGTTTCCAGTCTGTCTTACATCATGGAAGACTCAGCTGTTGTGTTCCTCCAGCATTAAGGTGCTTCTATTTCAATGTGTGTGACTGGCTCAGTGGTGTTAGAAAGTAACAAAGACAACAAGTACTGTGAGTAAGGTCATTGTGTTATGTGTGTTAAATAGAGGAGGTTACAGTACTGTAGACTGAGATAGAGGTTACAGTACTGTAGACTGAGATAGAGGAGGTTACTGTACTGTAGACTGTGATAGAGGAGGTTACAGTACTGTAGACTGAGATAGAGGTTACGGTACTGTAGACTGAGATAGAGGAGGTTACAGTACTGTAGACTGAGATAGAGGTTACAATACTGTAGACTGAGATAGAGGAGGTTACTGTACTGTAGACTGTGATAGAGGAGGTTACAGTACTGTAGACTGAGATAGAGGTTACGGTACTGTAGACTGAGATAGAGGAGGTTACAGTACTGTAGACTGAGATAGAGGAGATTACTGTACTGTAGACTGAGATAGAGATTACGGTACTGTAGACTGAGATAGAGGAGGTTACAGTACTGTAGACTGTGATAGAGGAGGTTACGGTACTGTAGACTGAGATAGAGGAGTTTACAGTACTGTAGACTGAGATAGAGATTACGCTACTGTAGACTGAGATAGAGGAGGTTACAGTACTGTAGACTGTGATAGAGGAGGTTACTGTACTGTAGACTGTGATAGAGGAGGTTACAGTACTGTAGACTGAGATAGAGGTTACGGTACTGTAGACTGAGATAGAGGAGGTTACAGTACTGTAGACTGAGATAGAGGTTACAGTACTGTAGACTGAGATAGAGGAGGTTACTGTACTGTAGACTGAGATAGAGATTACGATACTGTAGACTGAGATAGAGGAGGTTACAGTACTGTAGACTGTGATAGAGGAGGTTACGGTACTGTAGACTGAGATAGAGGTTACAGTACTGTAGACTGAGATAGAGGAGTTTACAGTACTGTAGACTGAGATAGAGATTACGGTACTGTAGACTGAGATAGAGGAGGTTACAGTACTGTAGACTGTGATAGAGGAGGTTACGGTACTGTAGACTGAGATAGAGGTTACAGTACTGTAGACTGAGATAGAGGAGGTTACAGTACTGTAGACTGAGATAGAGGAGGTTACAGTACTGTAGACTGAGATAGAGGAGGTTACAGTACTGTAGACTGTGATAGAGGAGGTTACGGTACTGTAGACTGAGATAGAGGTTACGGTACTGTAGACTGAGATAGAGGAGGTTACAGTACTTTAGACTGAGATAGAGGTTACAGTACTGTAGACTGAGATAGAGGAGGTTACTGTACTGTAGACTGAGATAGAGATTACGGTACTGTAGACTGAGATAGAGGAGGTTACAGTACTGTAGACTGTGATAGAGGAGGTTACGGTACTGTAGACTGAGATAGAGGTTACAGTACTGTAGACTGAGATAGAGGAGTTTACAGTACTGTAGACTGAGATAGAGATTACGGTACTGTAGACTGAGATAGAGGAGGTTACAGTACTGTAGACTGTGATAGAGGAGGTTACGGTACTGTAGACTGAGATAGAGGTTACAGTACTATAGACTGAGATAGAGGAGGTTACAGTACTGTAGACTGAGATAGATGAGGTTACAGTACTGTAGACTGAGATAGAGGAGGTTACAGTACTGTAGACTGTGATAGGGGAGGTTACGGTACTGTAGACTGAGATAGAGATTACAGTACTGTAGACTGAGATAGAAGAGGTTACAGTACTGTAGACTGAGATAGAGGAGGTTACTGTACTGTAGACTGAGATAGAGGTTACAGTACTGTAGACTGAGATAGAAGAGGTTACAGTACTGTAGACTGAGATAGAGGTTACAGTACTGTAGACTGAGATAGAGGAGGTTACTGTACTGTAGACTGTGATAGAGGAGGTTACAGTACTGTAGACTGAGATAGAGGTTACGGTACTGTAGACTGAGATAGAGGAGGTTACAGTACTGTAGACTGAGATAGAGGTTACAGTACTGTAGACTGAGATAGAGGAGGTTACTGTACTGTAGACTGAGATAGAGATTACGGTAATGTAGACTGAGATAGAGGAGGTTACAGTACTGTAGACTGTGATAGAGGAGGTTATGGTACTGTAGACTGAGATAGAGGTTACAGTACTGTAGACTGAGATAGAGGAGTTTACAGTACTGTAGACTGAGATAGAGATTACGGTACTGTAGACTGAGATAGAGGAGGTTACAGTACTGTAGACTGTGATAGAGGAGGTTACAGTACTGTAGACTGAGATAGAGGTTACGGTACTGTAGACTGAGATAGGGGAGGTTACAGTACTGTAGACTGAGATAGAGGAGGTTACTGTACTGTAGACTGAGATAGAGATTACGGTACTGTAGACTGAGATAGAGGAGGTTACAGTACTGTAGACTGTGATAGAGGAGGTTACGGTACTGTAGACTGAGATAGAGGTTACAGTACTGTAGACCGAGATAGAGGAGTTTACAGTACTGTAGACTGAGATAGAGATTACGGAACTGTAGACTGAGATAGAGGAGGTTACAGTACTGTAGACTGTGATAGAGGAGGTTACTGTACTGTAGACTGTGATAGAGGAGGTTACAGTACTGTAGACTGAGATAGAGGTTACGGTACTGTAGACTGAGATAGAGGAGGTTACAGTACTGTAGACTGAGATAGAGGTTACAGTACTGTAGACTGAGATAGAGGAGGTTACTGTACTGTAGACTGAGATAGAGATTACGGTACTGTAGACTGAGATAGAGGAGGTTACAGTACTGTAGACTGTGATAGAGGAGGTTACGGTACTGTAGACTGAGATAGAGTTTACAGTACTGTAGACTGAGATAGAGGAGTTTACAGTACTGTAGACTGAGATAGAGATTACGGTACTGTAGACTGAGATAGAGGAGGTTACATTACTGTAGACTGTGATAGAGGAGGTTACGGTACCGTAGACTGAGATAGAGGTTACAGTACTGTAGACTGAGATAGAGGAGGTTACAGTACTGTAGACTGAGATAGAGGAGGTTACAGTACTGTAGACTGAGATAGAGGAGGTTACAGTACTGTAGACTGTGATAGAGGAGGTTACAGTACTGTAGACTGAGATAGAGGTTACGGTACTGTAGACTGAGATAGAGGAGGTTACAGTACATTAGACTGAGATAGAGGTTACAGTACTGTAGACTGAGATAGAGGAGGTTACTGTACTGTAGACTGAGATAGAGATTACGGTACTGTAGACTGAGA
Organism: Oncorhynchus clarkii lewisi; assembly: GCF_045791955.1. Classification (NCBI taxonomy): domain Eukaryota; kingdom Metazoa; phylum Chordata; class Actinopteri; order Salmoniformes; family Salmonidae; genus Oncorhynchus; species Oncorhynchus clarkii. Next base: position 29,047 of record NW_027261086.1, read on the forward strand.
TATTGGAGGTTACAGTACTGTAGACTGTGATAGAGGAGGTTACGGTACTGTAGACTGAGATAGAGGTTACAGTACTGTAGACTGAGATAGAGGAGTTTACAGTACTGTAGACTGAGATAGAGATTACGGTACTGTAGACTGAGATAGAGGAGGTTACAGTACTGTAGACTGTGATAGAGGAGGTTACAGTACTATAGACTGAGATAGAGGAGGTTACAGTACTGTAGACTGAGATAGAGGAGGTTACAGTACTGTAAACTGAGATAGAGGAGGTTACAGTACTGTAGACTGTGATAGAGGAGGTTACGGTACTGTAGACTGAGATAGAGGTTACAGTACTGTAGACTGAGATAGAAGAGGTTACAGTACTGTAGACTGAGATAGAGGAGGTTACTGTACTGTAGACTGAGATAGAGGTTACAGTACTGTAGACTGAGATAGAAGAGGTTACAGTACTGTAGACTGAGATAGAGGTTACAGTACTGTAGACTGAGATAGAGGAGGTTACTGTACTGTAGACTGTGATAGAGGAGGTTACAGTACTGTAGACTGAGATAGAGGTTACGGTACTGTAGACTGAGATAGAGGAGGTTACAGTACTGTAGACTGAGATAGAGGTTACAGTACTGTAGACTGAGATAGAGGAGGTTACTGTACTGTAGACTGAGATAGAGATTACGGTACTGTAGACTGAGATAGAGGAGGTTACAGTACTGTAGACTGTGATAGAGGAGGTTATGGTACTGTAGACTGAGATAGAGGTTACAGTACTGTAGACTGAGATATAGGAGTTTACAGTACTGTAGACTGAGATAGAGATTACGGTACTGTAGACTGAGATAGAGTAGGTTACAGTACTGTAGACTGTGATAGTGGAGGTTACGGTACTGTAGACTGTGATAGAGGAGGTTACGGTACTGTAGACTGAGATAGAGGAGGTTACAGTACTGTAGACTGAGATAGAGGAGGTTACAGTACTGTAGACTGAGATAGAGGAGGTTACAGTACTGTAGACTGAGATAGAGGAGGTTACAGTACTGTAGACTGAGATAGAGGAGGTTACTGTACTGTAGACTGAGATAGAGGTTACAGTACTGTAAACTGAGATAGAAGAGGTTACAGTACTGTTGACTGAGATAGAGGTTACAGTACTGTAGACTGAGATAGAGGAGGTTACTGTACTGTAGACTGTGATAGAGGTTACAGTACTGTAGACTGAGATAGAGGTTACGGTACTGTAGACTGAGATAGAGGAGGTTACAGTACTGTAGACTGAGATAGAGATTACGGTACTGTAGACTGAGATAGAGGAGGTTACAGTACTGTAGACTGTGATAGACGTGGTTATGGTGCTGTAGACTGAGATAGAGGAGGTTACAGTACTGTAGACTGAGATAGAGGAGGTTATGGTTCTGTAGACTGAGATAGAGGACGTTACAGTACTGTAGACTGAGATAGAGGAGTTTACAGTACTGTAGACTGAGATAGAGGTTACAGTACTGTAGACTGAGATAGAGGAGGTTACAGTACTGTAGACTGAGATAGAGGAGATACAGTACTGTAGACTGAGATAGAGGAGGTTACAGTACTGTAGACTGAGATAGAGGTTACAGTACTGTAGACTGAGAAAGAGGAGGTTACAGTACTGTAGACTGAGATAGAGGTTACAGTACTGTAGACTGAGATAGAGGAGGTTACAGTACTGTAGACTGAGATAGAGGAGGTTACAGTACTATAGACTGAGATAGAGGAGGTTACAGTACTGTAGACTGAGATAGAGGTTACAGTACTGTAGACTGAGATAGAGATTACAGTACTGTAGACTGAGATAGAGGAGGTTACAGTACTGTAGACTGTGATAGAGGTGGTTATGGTGCTGTAGACTGAGATAGAGGAGGTTACAGTACTGTAGACTGAGATAGAGGAGGTTACAGTACTGTAGACTGAGATAGAGATTACGGTACTGTAGACTGAGATAGAGGAGGTTACAGTACTGTAGACTGTGATAGAGGTGGTTATGGTGCTGTAGACTGAGATAGAGGAGGTTACAGTACTGTAGACTGAGATAGAGGAGGTTATGGTGCTGTAGACTGAGATAGAGGACGTTACAGTACTGTAGACTGAGATAGAGGAGTTTACAGTACTGTAGACTGAGATAGAGGTTACAGTACTGTAGACTGAGATAGAGGAGGTTACAGTACTGTAGACTGAGATAGAGGAGATACAGTACTGTAGACTGAGATAGAGGAGGTTACAGTACTGTAGACTGAGATAGAGGTTACAGTACTGTAGACTGAGAAAGAGGAGGTTACAGTACTGTAGACTGAGATAGAGGTTACAGTACTGTAGACTGAGATAGAGATTACAGTACTGTAGACTGAGATAGAGGAGGTTACAGTACTGTAGACTGAGATAGAGGAGTTTACAGTACTGTAGACTGAGATAGCCGGGAGGCTGAAGTGCATGAGCCGGGGTAGTAGAGAGAGAAACAAAATGAAAGGAAGAGAATGAAATAAAGATGTGAGAGGGAGGTGTGTGATGAATGTGCTGGCCCCTGGTCCTAGTGCATGCAGCGGCCCCGTGGCAGGGCTGAGGCTGGCTGCTCTGTGGGCTGGGTGATTTGTGGCCCCCGAGGCCTCTGGCGGTCACACATCATGAGCCTGGTGCGGAGAAATGAATTTGGTTTACTGCCCAACGCTGAGCCGAGGCACACTGCCTGGCCTGCAATAAGGGCTGAGGCACCGCACACATACAGTACACACACTGATACATACACTGATGCACAGGCCTACACACACACGTGCACACACGCGCACACACACACACACACACACACACACACACACACACACACACACACATACATACACACACTGAGTGTAAAAACATTATGAACACCTGCTCATTGAATAACAGACTGACCAGGTGAATCCAGGTAAAGCCACTTCAATCAGTGTAGATGAAGAGGAGGAGACAGGTTAAGGAAGGATGTTTAAGCCTGGAGACAGTTGAGACATGGGTTGTGTATATCAAATCAAATTTTTATTTGTCACATACACATGGTTAGCAGATGTTAATGCGAGTGTAGCGAAATGCTTATATGTTCCATTCAGAGGGTGAATGGGTAAGACAAAAGAATTCAAGATTTCAAAAAAAGTGCCATTGAACAGGGTATTGTAGTAGGTGCCAGGCGCACCGTTTTGTGTCAAGAACTGGAACACTGCTGGGTTCTTCACGCTCAACAGTTTCCCCTGTGTATCAAGAATGATTCACCACCCAAAGGACATCCAGCTTGACACAACTGTGGGAAGCATTGGAGTCAACATGGGACAGCATCCCTGTGGAACGCTTTTGGCACCTTGTGGAGTCAATCCACAAACTCAATAGTAGGAAGGTGTTCTTAATGTTTTGTACATTCAGTACTGTACACACTCGACTCATACACTCAATAATTGACATGCGCTCTTAGGGCCATCAAAGAGCTTGGTACTCACACAAGCAAATATACACACGTTTCAATACTTTTCAATAGTTCTCTCACTCCCTCAGAGATCTTCCGTTGAGAGTATTTGAGAGATAGTAACTCTGTTCCCATTGTGTGTTAATGTGAGAGAAGAGTCTCAGTGGGTCAGTGTGACATCTCTCTGTAATCTATTGTTTATTTGTTTGTTTGTCTGTCTGTCAGGGACCATATACAACATGCCATTGCACCAGATTTAGCTAGAAAGCTCATTTCTGTCTGTAGTCACTGGGAGTAGAGCTAGTTCTGATTACTATCTCCTTTCTGAATGAGATCTCTCTCTAATCTAGGAGTAGAGCTGGTTCTGATGACTATCTCCTTTCTGAATGAGATGTCTCTAATCTAGGAGTAGAGCTGGTTCTGATGACTATCTCCTTTCTGAATGAGATGTCTCTAATCTAGGAGTAGAGCTGGTTCTGATGACTATCTCCTTTCTGAATGAGATGTCTCTAATCTAGGAGTAGAACTGGTTCTGATGACTATCTCCTGTCTGAATGAGATGTCTCTAATCTAGGAGTAGAACTGGTTCTGATGACTATCTCCTGTCTGAATGAGATATCTCTAATCTGGGAGTAGAGCTGGTTCTGATGACTATCTCCTGTCTGAATGAGATGTCTCTAATCTAGGAGTAGAACTGGTTCTGATGACTATCTCCTGTCTGAATGAGATGTCTCTAATCTAGGAGTAGAGCTGGTTCTGATTACTATCTCCTTTCTGAATGAGATGTCTCTAATCTAGGAGTAGAGCTGGTTATGTCTGTATCAGTCCAGTGTGTGTGTGTTTCTACGAGTTTGTGCATGTGAATGTGTGTGTGTATGTGTGTTTGTGTGTGTGCGTGTGACTTTCTCTGAGGAAGAGAGATTGGCTATGATGATGATGATGATGATGATGACCGTGACTCTAAGCACAGCAATAACACTAGTGAGGTGTGGTGAAAACGGACTAGTTAAATTGCTGTGGTAGGCTAAATGAGCCTATAGTGCTCCTACAAAAGACTTATATTATCCACAATCAGGCCAGTGCTTGTCCTGACACTGCTTCAGCCCTATGGAACATGTGAGCCTGTGAGACAGGCTGTAACAGTGTAAATAATGCATCACACACACTGTGAGAGACCCAGCGCTGACTCTCACCCCACCGCCTCCATTTCCAGTGCAGGCAGGAAATCAGAGACCACTGAATACACAACATCCAGACAACACCCAGACAACATCTAGACAAAACACCCGACCTTGTTTAGGTCATACTTGGGTTGTTTTGGTTGTTCGTTGGTTTGGCTAGCTCAGCGTTTCCCAAACTCGGTCCTAGGTACCTCCAGGATGGCACGTTTCGTTTTTTTGCCCTAGTATTACACAGCTGATTTATATAATCAACCAATCATCAAGCTTTAATTATTTCAATCAGCTGTGTAGTACTAGGGCAGAACCCAAAACATGCACCCCTTGAGGTCCTGAGAGCCGAGTTTGGGAAACGCTGAGCTAGCCCATCATGAACAGCAGTGTTGCCTAGTAACCGAGTGTGGATGCTAGTGAGAGAAAATGGACACCTTAGGAAAAGCAAGGATTTAATTGGCTAGTCGTTAGGTTGTTTAGCCTTCCAGAACCACCCACTTTAAGATGATTTCAGCAGTCTGTATTGGGAAATGAGTATTGCACGATATACTGTACCTTTAGAACCATGGTTAAACTTGTTGTTGTTGCACTCTGCTTTCATGTGCTGAGGTTGACAAATGTTTCCATATTCATGGATGTGTAAACAGTGGGGTCTCAGGAGATCAATTAAGAGTTTTGAAAGAGAAGATTGTGTGCTGGCGTTTATTGAACCTTGGAGAAATTGCCTGTCTTATCGGTTCATGCTTCGACGCGTGACTGGCTCTTGCTTAATCGTAGAGAAATATCTATAAACAATTTAATCGAAAGAGCCTTTGTGCATGTGTCTGAAAGTTTGTGTCTGTGAGAGTGTGTGTGTGTGACTGTGTGACTGTGTGTGTGTGTGTGTGTGTGTGTGTGTGTGTGTGTGTGTGTGTGTGTGTGTGTGTGTGTGTGAGTGTGTGTGTGTGTGTGTGTACTCATCTATCCCCTCACGTCTCAACCAAGCCGTGTAATAAATCAATTCTGCAATGGGTGTTGACACGTTTTACAGCAGCCTCAAAAAGCACAACAACAACCGGAACAAACACTCATATTGCCTGTGTTGGTTGTCTGAGGTAAACCGTGTTTCCTCAGTTATGGGATGGCGTTGAGCAGTGTTTTTTTTAGTATTCAACCTCCTGTCTCTGGTCTGGAGCCAAAATGGTTGATCTGCAGCAGCTGCAGTGCAGGGACAGGAATATGCCCTGTGACTGGACACCTCTGGTCGCCCGGAGGCTCAAACATTTTCCCATGTGTACACAACATTTCCAACATCATGAAACAGGTGGGCAAGGGGAGCCTGTGCCAAATACCAGATGTTTATGCCAACCTGGGTGCCCTTCAAACCCCGGTCAAAGGTCAGTTTACCTCGCTCTAGAGGAGTATAGATGAGGTGTTCTGTAACACACCTATCTATCTTCCATAGCCAGACCTTCTACCAGCCCTCCTCAGATACAAGTGTGTTAGCTAAGTGTTAGCCTGTTACCTCACTGACCCAGTCCTCCCACACAGCTGCTATTCCATCAGCCCCAGACCCCCAGATCAACCCCAGCCCTATAGGTCAGACCAGGCAAAGCCCCAGCCAGCTTCCTGCCTGGGTCACAGGGGAGGACCTGGGGCTGGGGCTGGGGCAGGGGCTCGGGCACGGCCTGGGGCAAGGCCTGGGGCAGGGGCTGGGGCTGGGAACCCCACCACCACTATAGCACAGACCGTGAGCACCATCTGCCCCTCCTAGAGAGACTGTCTGGCTGCATTGTACTACTCTGCAATGCCATGTCATGTACCAGTCCTAGTGTGTTGGCCTGAACTGTACCATAACGTATAATGCAGTGCAGTGCTACAGTACATAGTCCATAATACTGTAGTGTACTATATTTACACTAGATACGTGCTAGTTATGTTGTGCTATTGTGCTCTCTGCTGTACTTAACAACATGATGCTGTTTGACACGTGAACAGCTTCACGCTGGCAGAGGGAAGGCAAGGAGAGAAGGAAGAGGAGGAGTGCACTGTGCTGTTTTGTTTTAGCCTGCAGCCGTCTCTGTGGTGCTGTTACCCAACAGCCTCCCTGCTCTCTCTCTCTCTCACGCTCTCGCTCTTTCATTCATTCTTTCTTTCTTTCTCTCGCTCCCTCTCCCCCTCTCTCTCTCTCTCTCTCTCTGTCTCTGTCTCTTTATTTATTTATTTCTCTCTCTTTCTCTCTCTCTCTTTCCATCCCTCTGTCTGAGCTCACCACAGTGTGTATGACACCTTCGCAGCCTGCAAAATGGAGGAGGCATCCAGCTCCTTACTAAAGCACTGTGGGAACATGGAGCAATGATTGAAAGATTGAAGCATACTACACCGGCTCTGATGCTCGTCTTATGTGGCAGAGCTTGCAAACTACTACAGACTACAAAGGGAAGCACAGCTGCGACCTGCCCACTGGCACGAGCCAACCAGATTAGCTAAATCACTTCTATGCTCGCTTCGAGGCAAGCAACACTGAGGCATGCATGAGAGCATCAGCTGTTCCAGATGACTGTGTGATCACGCTCTCCGTAACCAACGTGAGTAAGACCTTTAAACAGGTCAACATACACAAGGCTGCGGGGCCAGACGGATTACCAGGACGTGTGCTCCGGGCATGTGCTGACCAACTGGCAGGTGTCTTCACTGACATTTTCAACATGTCCCTGACTAAGTCTGTAATACCAACATGTTTCAAGCAGACCACCCTAGTCCCTGTGCCCAAGAACATGAAGGCAACCTGCCCAATGACTACTGGTAGCACTCACGTCCGTAGCCATGAAGTGCTGGTAATGGCTGGTAATGGCTCACATCAACACCATTATCTCAGAAACCCCTAGACCCACTCCAATTTGCATACCGCCCAAACAGATCCACAGGTGATGCAATCTCTATTGCACTCCACACTGCCCTTTCCCACTTGGACAAAAGGAACACTTATGTGAGAATGCTACTCATTGACTACAGCTCAGCGATCAACACCATAGTACCCTCAAAGCTCATCACTAAGTCAAGGATCCTGGGACTAAACACCTCCCTCTGCAACTGGATCCTGGGCTTCTTGACGGGCCGCCCCCAGGTGGTGAGGGTAGGGAGCAACACATCTGCCACGCTGATCCTCAACACTGGATCCCCCCAGGGGTGCGTGCTCAGTCCCCTCCTGTACTCCCTGTTCCCCCACGACTGCATGGCCAGGCACGACTCCAACACCATCATTAAGTTTGCAAACGACACAACAGAGGTAGCCTGATAACCGACAACGACGAGACAGCCTATAGGGAAGAAGTCAGAGACCTGGCCGGGTGGTGCCAAAATAACAACCTATCCCTCAACGTAACCAAGACTAAGGAGATGATTGTGGACTACAGGAAAATGAGGGCTGAGTTCGCCCCCATTCTCATCGACAGGGCTGTAGTGGAGCAGGTTGAGAGCTTCAAGTTCCTTGGTGTCCACATCACCAACAAACTAGAATGGTCCAAACACACCAAGACAGCTGTGAAGGGGACACGACAAAGCCTATTCCCACTCAGGAAACTCAAAAGATTTGGCATGGGTTCTGAGATCCTCAAAAGGTTCTACAGCTGCAACATCGAGAGCATCACTGTCTGGTACGGCAATTGCTCGGCCTCCGACCGCAAGGCAGTTGAGGGTAGTGCGTACGGCCCAGTACATCACTGGGGCTAAGCTGCCTGCCATCCAAGACCTCTACACCAGGCGGTGTCAGAGGAAGGCCCTAAAAATTGTCAAAGACCCCAGCCACCCCAGTCATAGACTGTTCTCTCTACTACCGCAAGCGGTACCGGAGTGCCAAGTCTAGGATAAAAAGGCTTCTCAACAGTTTTTACCCCCAAGCCATAAGACTCCTGAACAGGTAATCAAATGGCTACCCGGACTATTTGCATTGTATGCCCACAGCAACCCCTCTTTTACGCTGCTGCTACTTTCTGTTTATCATTTATGCATAGTCACTTTAACTATACATTCATCTACATATGTACATACTACCTCAATTGGGCTGACCAACCAGTGCTCCCGCACATTGGCTAACCGGGCTATCTGTATTGTGTCCTGCCACCCGCCACCCACCATCCTCCAACCCCTCTTTACACTACTGCTACTCTCTGTTCATCATATATGCATAGGCACTTTAACCATATCTACATGTACATACTACCTCAATCAGCCTGACTAACCGGTGTCTGTATATAGCCTCACTACTGTATATAGCCTCGCTACTGTATATAGCCTCATTACTGTATATAGCCTCGCTACTGTATATAGCCTCACTACTGTATATAGCCTCACTACTGTATATAGCCTCGCTACTGTATATAGCCTCACTACTGTATATAGCCTCTCTACTGTATATAGCCTCACTACTGTATATAGCCTCGCTACTGTATATAGCCTCACTACTGTATATAGCCTCGCTACTGTATATAGCCTCACTACTGTATATAGCCTCTCTACTGTATATAGCCTCGCTACTGTATATAGCCTCTCTACTGTATATAGCCTCGCTATTGTATATAGCCTCGCTACTGTATATAGCCTCGCTACTGTATATAGCCTCTCTACTGTATATAGCCTCGCTACTGTATATAGCCTCACTACTGTATATAGCATCGCTACTGTATATAGCCTCGCTACTGTATATAGCCTCGCTACTGTATATAGCCTCACTACTGTATATAGCCTCTCTACTGTATATAGCCTCACTACTGTATATAGCCTCACTACTGTATATATCCTCGCTACTTTTATTGCCTCACTACTGTATATAGCCTCACTACTGTATATAGCCTCGCTACTTTTATTGCCTCACTACTGTATATAGCCTCACTACTGTATATAGCCTCTCTACTGTATATAGCCTCGCTACTTTTATTGCCTCACTACTGTATATAGCCTCACTACTGTATATAGCCTCTCTACTGTATATAGCCTCGCTACTTTTATTGCCTCACTACTGTATATAGCCTCTCTACTGTATATAGCCTCACTACTTTTATTGCCTCACTACTGTATATAGCCTCACTACTGTATATAGCCTCTCTACTGTATATAGCCTCTCTACTGTATATAGCCTCACTACTGTATATAGCCTCTCTACTGTATATAGCCTCGCTACTTTTATTGCCTCACTACTGTATATAGCCTCACTACTGTATATAGCCTCGCTACTTTTATTGCCTCACTACTGTATATAGCCTCACTACTGTATATAGCCTCTCTACTGTATATAGCCTCGCTACTTTTATTGCCTCACTACTGTATATAGCCTCTCTACTGTATATAGCCTCGCTACTTTTATTGCCTCACTACTGTATATAGCCTCACTACTGTATATAGCCTCTCTACTGTATATAGCCTCTCTACTGTATATAGCCTCACTACTGTATATAGCCTCTCTACTGTATGTATCCTCGCTACTTTTATTGCCTCACTACTGTATATAGCCTCACTACTGTATATAGCCTCGCTACTTTTATTGCCTCACTACTGTATATAGCCTCACTACTGTATATAGCCTCTCTACTGTATATAGCCTCGCTACTTTTATTGCCTCACTACTGTATATAGCCTCTCTACTGTATATAGCCTCGCTACTTTTATTGCCTCACTACTGTATATAGCCTCACTACTGTATATAGCCTCTCTACTGTATATAGCCTCTCTACTGTATATAGCCTCACTACTGTATATATCCTCGCTACTTTTATTGCCTCACTACTGTATATAGCCTCACTACTGTATATAGCCTCGCTACTTTTATTGCCTCACTACTGTATATAGCCTCACTACTGTATATAGCCTCTCTACTGTATATAGCCTCGCTACTTTTATTGCCTCACTACTGTATATAGCCTCACTACTGTATATAGCCTCTCTACTGTATATAGCCTCGCTACTTTTATTGCCTCACTACTGTATATAGCCTCTCTACTGTATATAGCCTCACTACTTTTATTGCCTCACTACTGTATATAGCCTCACTACTGTATATAGCCTCTCTACTGTATATAGCCTCTCTACTGTATATAGCCTCACTACTGTATATAGCCTCTCTACTGTATATAGCCTCGCTACTTTTATTGCCTCACTACTGTATATAGCCTCACTACTGTATATAGCCTCGCTACTTTTATTGCCTCACTACTGTATATAGCCTCACTACTGTATATAGCCTCTCTACTGTATATAGCCTCGCTACTTTAATTGCCTCACTACTGTATATAGCCTCTCTACTGTATATAGCCTCGCTACTTTTATTGCCTCACTACTGTATATAGCCTCACTACTGTATATAGCCTCTCTACTGTATATAGCCTCTCTACTGTATATAGCCTCACTACTGTATATAGCCTCTCTACTGTATATAGCCTCGCTACTGTATATAGCCTCACTACTGTATATAGCCTCGCTACATTTATTGCCTCACTACTGTTTTTCACTGTCTCTTCACCGCTCCAGTCATTACCACGAGCTCGTTCTCCCCAATTAAGGTGCCACCAACCTCCTGTGCTATAGATTTAAGCAATAAGGCACGAGGGGGGGGGGGGGGTGGTATATAGCCAATATACCATGGCTAAGTGCTGTTCTTATGAACGACGCAATGTGGAGTGCCTGGATAAAGCCCTTAGCTGTGGTGATTTGGCCATATATATATATATATATATATATATATATATATATATATATATATATACTGTATATCATAGATCGCACAATTTTTGAAGGTGTGCTTATAACCTGGTTATTGACCATTATGATATTTGTTATTCATTATTCCGACATCATTATTCATTCATCTACATGTAATATTAGTATATGTATTAGCCTGTATGTATTATCCATATTTTACAAGGACTGGAGGTCTTAGACATGCGTTTCCTCAGTTGAATGGTTAATGACATCTAGTTGAGTGCAGCTGCAGTGTCTGGTGTTAGAGAATAGTGTAGTGCACGTGACCTTAGACGGGGCTGTACTGCAGGCCAGAGGTCCCTTCACCAAGCAAGGAGAGCAGAGTGGATCCTAATGATTTCACCTCACTGACTCCACAGCCCAGCACTACACTCTCCATGGAGCTGAGACAGAGAGAGAGAGAGGGAAGGAGGGAGGGAAGGAGAGAGGGAAGGAGAGAGGGAAGGATGGTGATGGAGCAAGAGAGCAGAGTAGGATGGAATAGTGATAGAGAAAATAGAGGGAGGGAGAAGGTGATAGAGAGAGAGCTCTCTGAGAGATCATTCTAGAGGGAGGGTTGAGAGGGAGGACAGATAGACAACAGAAGAGAGTGGTGAAAAGAGAGAGATACTGAGGCTTTCATTAATAAAACCCAGGGTTTCCTTCCCTTTTTCCCCAACCATGTTCAATTGATCCCACTGTTAGCTGTGTAGAGTTCGGTTAGCGCGCCAGTGACATCGCTAGCTTCTTCCGATGATAAACAACTTTACCCAGTCAAACTGCATTATTCAGAGTTGTCAGCAACACCGCAACAGAGCTCCCCTCAGAACAAGAGAGAAAAAATAAACAAATTACGCCATCGCGCTCGACGGAGTGGAATTGATAGGAGAGAGCTCGTTTCACTGTACCGCTGTTTGTAACTGGCAACCTGTAAATTAGAAGGATGTAAATTCACTGCTATTACTGCCAACATGGTTTTTTATACGCAAGCCGTCAAGTTAAGTACTCTTTCGGGTGTTTTGAGATTCAAACTTTGACTACAGAACAAACGGAGTGCCTATTTTGTTTTGTATTGTCAAGGCAACAGAGAGAGGGTTACCAGGCCTCAGAATCAGAGATAAGGTAGATAGGCTCAAGTTGAACTGAGAATTACATGTGCTTGACTGACACATATTTATGCATTTGTACATGTGAAATGTGTGTGTGTGTGTGTGTATTTTCTTTTTGAGGACGGAACACTGAAGGGCAAAAATTGTGCTCCGGGGACCAGGGGATCATAGGACCAGGGGATCATAGGACCAGGGGACCAGGGGATCAGGGGACCAGGGGATCATTGGACCAGGGGATCAGGGGATCATAGGACCAGGGGATCATAGGACCAGGGGATCATAGGACCAGGGGACCAGGGGATCATTGGACCAGGGGATCATAGGACCAGGGGACCAGGGGATCAGGGGACCAGGGGATCATTGGACCAGGGGATCAGGGGACCAGGGGATCAGGGGACCAGGGGATCATAGGATCGGGGGATCAGGGGATCAGGGGACCAGGGAATCATAGGACCAGGGGATCAGGGGATCATAGGACCAGGGGACCAGGGGACCTTGGGGATCAGGGGATCTGGGGATCAGGGGACCTTGGGGACCAGGGGACCAGGGGATCAGGGGACCTTGGGGATCAGGGGATCAGGGGCGCACGTGTGTCTATGACTAATATGTGATAACGGGATGTGTGTTCACGACAGGTTTGTGCATGTGTGAACTGAGGTTGTCTGTGTGCGCCCATGTGAATGTGTGTGTGTGTTTGTCTATGTGCATGGCCCTGTGAATGTGTCTGCACATGTTAGCATGCTACAATGCACATTTGTATATGGCAGCCAAGCCAACACTAGGTGAGCACACCTGCCTTTCACCCATATCAACTCCAGCCAGCCAGGTTTAAAAAAATGTTGTGCAGTAAAACTGGCTTACCTCCTCCTAGCCCCTCAGCCAGAAGTAAAGGGTTCAGGGATCACATATGCTCACTGAGCAGGACCAGGTGGAAGACTCCATCTCCCAGCAGACACCTGCCCCCTCCCCAGCCCCCCACAGACATCAAGAGAGGGTACCAGCCTCTCACCTGCACCCCCCCCCCCCCACCCACCCCCCACCCCCAAGCCACCTGGGGCAGGCTAGGTCACATGTGCACTCCAGTCTTAGCTTTCCCTCACGCTTCACGACTCTCGAACTCGATTGTTCTTTCCCTCCATCTCTCGCTCTCTCTCTCTCTCTCTCTCTCTCTCTCTCTCTCTCTTTGTCCTTCCTTCTCTCATCTATCCCAGGTAGTGGGGCACAGGTGGACTTGACCATTCTCAGCCCGATTTAAATAGGCTGGGCCAGAAATAGCTTGCACATGCAAAGCCAACAGAGGCAGCATTAATAGTTTACCTTTTTAGTAGGAGCTGGGAGATGTCAGATTTTTCTATCACAATCACTGGAAGAATACACGGAATAAAGACTTGATGAAGGAATGTTTTTCATTAAAATGACAGTATAATGTTCTTTTGGGAGAGTGGGATTATTAAAACATGAATACATTGGGTAACCTTGAGATTATGACTCTCACACTGTGTGTTACCATGGAGATACCTTGCAGTGGGTTTTCAAATCTCTGCAGTTTCCTCATCTTCCCCTCAAAGTTTCTAGAAACAAAGTACCTATTGCAATATTTATCCAGCTCTGTGTGTGTGTGTGTGTGTGCGTGCGTGTGTGTGTGTAGCTGCGCTCTCAAACACGCTCCTCTTCAGCTGTCATGCTGGGTGTGTGTTCCAAGTTAGATAAGGCAGGGAACACACTGTGTGTGTGTGTGTGTGTGTGTGTGTGTGTGTGTGTGTGTGTGTGTGTGTGTGTGTGTGTGTGTGTGTGTGTGTGTGTGTGTGTGTGTTGTCTGAGAGATAACCATGACAGATGTGTGACTGGCAGACTGGCTTCAGGTGAAGCAGTCCCTCTCACCTGTCTGTCTACTTCTAGAGGCAAGACAGCCAAGTCACTCCTACTTGTTGACACACACACACCAGTCTATGTATGGCCAGTCTGACCTTGGGACGTCACTAACCTTAACCCTAACCCAAACCATTACCAAAACCCTTACCTTTTAAATGTCAACTTCCCAAGGATCCCAGATAGCACAGATTATTGATTTAGCCGCAGTTGTTGGTTTGCTCATTAGATTAGGGTCAGCTATTAGCTATAGATAGCTGATACACCTACGCGATTAGGTCCAGGTATTAGCTATAGCTAGCTGATACATCTATGAGGTTAGGGTGAGGTGTTAGCTATAGCTAGCTGATACATCTATGAGGTTAGGGCGAGGTGTTAGCTATAGCTAGCTGATACATCTATGAGGTTAGGGCGAGGTGTTAGCTATAGCTAGCTGATACATCTATGAGGTTAGAGCGAGGTGTTAGCTATAGCAAGCTGATACATCTATGAGGTTAGTGCGAGGTGTTAGCTATAGCTAGCTGATACATCTATGAGGTTAGGGCGAGGTGTTAGCTATAGCTAGCTGATACATCTATGAGGTTAGGGCGAGGTGTTAGCTATAGCTAGCTGATACATCTATGAGGTATGGACCGCGAGGTGTTAGCTATAGCTAGCTGATACATCTATGAGGTTAGTGCGAGGTGTTAGCTATAGCTAGCTGATACATCTATGACGTTAGTGCGAGGTGTTAGCTATAGCTAGCTGATACATCTATGAGGTTAGGGCGAGGTGTTAGCTATAGCTAGCTGATACATCTATGAGGTATGGACCGCGAGGTGTTAGCTATAGCTAGCTGATACATCTATGAGGTTAGGGCGAGGTGTTAGCTATAGCTACACCACATCTATGCCTAGCTCATTATTTTGACAGTTCCGGTTCTTCTTTTTTTTTATTATTCTTTTTCTCCCTAATTTCGTGGTATCCAATTGTTAGTAGCTACTATCTTGTCTCATCGCTACAACGGGCTCGGGAGAGACGAAAGTCATGCGTCCTCCGATACACAAGCCGCACTACTTCTTATTACAGCGCGCATCCAACCTGGAAGCCAGCCGCACCAATGTGTCGGATGAAACACTGTGCACCTGGCAACCTTGGTTAGCGCACACTGTGCCTGGACCGCCACAGGAGTCGCTGGTGCACGATGAGACAAGGATATCCCTACCGGCCAAACCCTCCCTAACCCGGACGACGCTATGCCAATTGTGCGTCGCCCCACGGACCTCCCGGTCGCGGCCGGTTACGACAGTGCCTGGGCGCGAACCTAGAGTCTCTGGTGGCACAGCTGGTGCTGCAGTACAGCGCCCTTAACCACTGACCCACCCGGGAGGCTTATCTTTCTTCTTTTTGATTTGTCCCATTGTGAGGCTATTTTCACTGCATGGCGGCTGCTGCTGTTGTCCTCCTCCATCTGTCTGGTCCCCTGATGATGACATCACAGTGTGATGCTGACACCTGTCGGGATGAAGGAGGAACAGGTGCTGTCTCACCATGGGGAGAGCTGCTGTCACTGGGAAATGGCTGAGTCAGCCACACACACACACACACACACAGATACGTGCCTGCGCACAAAAACACACACAGACACACATCATGTGTACTTACACATTCCCACTATAGACACAATTAAACTCACACAATAACATAGGCTTGCAAACACACACACACACACACACACACACACACAGATACGTGCCTGCGCACAAAAACACACACAGACACACATCATGTATACATACACATTCCCACTATAGACACAATTAAACTCACACAATAACATAGGCTTACACACACACACACACACTCACAAGATGCAGAGCAGTGTATCCATGGTACACTGGGGCACGGCCAGACTTGAGAACAGGTCACTGTGTTCCTCCTTCCTCAAGACTAAAACAGGTGAACACCGTGTCCGTCTCTGGTTCAGTTCAGCTCCCAGCCGTGGGGACTCTGTGAGCTGCAGGAAAAGACAACAACTTGGACAGATCTTCCTCTGCCCTGGATTCTACCCCTCCCTCCCTCCCTCCATCCCTCCCTCCTCCTATCCCTCACTCGCTCCCCATGCTGAAACACAGCCAAGCTGAGCCCCACTACATATCGTTCCCGGCCAGTCCGCTGCCAACAATTAGAACAATTACTGCCAATTTTACCACCTGCAGCCCACTGAAAGGCAGAGAGGGGCCCGTGCCAAGGGGCTCTATTCTGCTGGAACGCCACATTGCGCAAATGTTTAATTACAAATAAGCAAGAAGCATTTGGTTTAATCAGCCTTGGAATATGGTGTGCACGGTATGCGGAGCAACATTGACGTGCTTCTCTAGGTGTGGCCGGGTAATTAAAACCATGCTAAGCTCCACTGTCATCATGGTAGTGTGAAGCAGGACATACGCTGTGTGTGTGTGTGTGCGTGTGTGTGTGTGTTGATGAAGCCTGGCCCATATCAGAGTAAATTGTCTTGAATGTGTTTCTGAGGACAGGCTGAGTGGTGTTTTCTACAGTGAAGGAGAGTGTGAGAGTTACCCAGCAGCCTGGGTCATGTAGTCCAGAGACACTACACACAAAAAAGAGGTTCTTATCCCCATATATCTGAAGATGGCTGAAAACGAACACACACATAGACAAACAGACAGACAGACAGACAGACAGACAGACAGACAGACAGACAGACACACTGCACTTGAACATACACTGCCTCCATCCTTGCCAGTCTAAGCGTCTGAGTAATACACTGGCTGGCTGAATGCGGTGTCCAGATGAGAAATGGGAACGTAATCCTCTATTGTGTTTTAAATGGATGAACCTGGGCTTAGTGAAGGCTGTTGACTGGGGGAAGCTCTCTCTCTCAGTAACACTGGTGTGACGTGGCCTCCCTGTCTGTCAACTGCACTTTTGTCTCCAATGTAGTTTATTCACAACCACTGTTGTGTTTGACATTGACTAGTAGTGGGTCTGAATAGACTCTGATGATTTGCTTTGAAAGTCTATTAAAGAAAAGTGCAGCTGGGCAGCTGGCCTGTGGGACCAGTCTTGTTCCTCAGCTGTGTGTGTGTGTGTGTGTGTGTGTGTGTGTGTGTGTGTGTGTGTGTGTGTGTGTGTGTGTGTGTGTGTGTGTGTGCGCGCGCGCGCGGCTCAGCTGTATGCCATACATCTCCCTCCCCTATGAATTAATGACGACGTTTCATACTTCTGCGACCAACCCCAAATTCCCTCCAGATTTACACAAGTTACAAGTTCATCAATCACACACACTCACACACACCAGAGACCTTGACCCCGGCCAGTGAAGAACAGATGTTTGTGGGTGCTTCAGTGACCTCCCTATTCTCCCCTCTCTGACCCTCGCTCTTTCTTGATCCTCCCTCCCTCCTTTCTTCCCTCTCTCCCTCCTTCCCTCCCTCCCTCCTTTCTTCCCTCCCTCCCTCCCTCCCTCCCTCTCTTTCTGGCTTTGGTCTCTCTACTGGAGTCAGGATGAGTAATTGTGCTGGACCTCAGAGAGAAGGAGGGATGGAGAGAAAGAGGGAAGGCAATAGAGGTAGAGCGAGTGCAGCGCAGAAAGAATGGAAAGAGAGAGAGAAGGAGAGAAGGAGAGACCGGGAATGAGCAGAGGGGGCAAGAGAAAGGGCTATTGAGTGAGTGTGTGAGACACTGGGGATCATTGATCTGCTGAAAGTGCAGAGTCTCTACTGCTGAATTAGAGGAATCAGACCAAGGCTTTTAGCTTGTACAACGCTCCCAGAGTTACAGACCTAACAAGGCTTTTACATCTCTTCTCCTCTTCCCTTCTCATCAGTTCTCTCCTCTTTTCTTCTCTCCTCTTCCCTTCTCATCAGTTCTCTCCTCTTTTCTTCTCTCCTCTTCCCTTCTCATCAGTTCTGTCCTCTTTTCTTCTCTCCTCTTCCCTTCTCATCAGTTCTCTCCTCGTTTCTTCTCTCCTCTTCCCTTCTCATCAGTTCTGTCCTCTTTTCTTCTCTCCTCTTCCCTTCTCATCAGTTCTCTCCTCTTTTCTTCTCTCCTCTTCCCTTCTCATCAGTTCTGTCCTCTTTTCTTCTCTCCTCTTCCCTTCTCATCAGTTCTCTCCTCTTTTCTTCTCTCCTCTTCCCTTCTCATCAGTTCTCTCCTCTTTTCTTCTCTCCTCTTCCCTTCTCATCAGTTCTCTCCTCTTTTCTTCTCTCCTCTTCCCTTCTCATCAGTTCTGTCCTCTTTTCTTTTCTCCTCTTCCCTTCTCATCAGTTCTCTCCTCTTTTCTTCTCTCCTCTTCCCTTCTCATCAGTTCTCTCCTCTTTTCTTCTCTCCTCTTCCCTTCTCATCAGTTCTGTCCTCTTTTCTTCTCTCCTCTTCCCTTCTCATCAGTTCTCTCCTCTTTTCTTCTCTCCTCTTCCCTTCTCATCAGTTCTGTCCTCTTTTCTTCTCTCCTCTTCCCTTCTCATCAGTTCTCTCCTCTTTTCTTCTCTCCTCTTCCCTTCTCATCAGTTCTGTCCTCTTTTCTTCTCTCCTCTTCCCTTCTCATCAGTTCTCTCCTCTTTTCTTCTCTCCTCTTGCCTTCTCATCAGTTCTCTCCTCTTTTCTTCTCTCCTCTTCCCTTCTCATCAGTTCTCTCCTCTTTTCTTCTCTCCTCTTCCCTTCTCATCAGTTCTCTCCTCTTTTCTTCTCTCCTCTTCCCTTCTCATCAGTTCTCTCCTCTTTTCTTCTCTCCTCTTCCCTTCTCATCAGTTCTGTCCTCTTTTCTTCTCTCCTCTTCCCTTCTCATCAGTTCTCTCCTCTTTTCTTCTCTCCTCTTCCCTTCTCATCAGTTCTCTCCTCTCCTCTCCTTTTCTTCACCCTCTCCTCTCCTCACCTCGCCTCGGCATGCCTCTCCTTCACCCTCTCCTCTGCCAGCCATCCAGCCTTGCTTTGCTCAAGGCTATATTTGGGTGTAAGCAGGCAAGACTTGGAGCATGTGAGCTTTTTATTTATGTCTTACAAACAAAGAGGTGACTGAGTAAGTGGGAGTATTGGCTGTTTTATTTGGTTTGTACTGCCTGTGGGTCTAGGATGAATGAATGATTGAACGAACCATTGAACTAGTTAACAAACAAATGAATGAATTAATAATCAAACAAAAAAACAAATAAACAGATGAACGAACCATGAAATAAATAAAAAATGTGAGCAGAAAGCCTGCAGACTAAGCCGCCAAAGCAATTTCTTTCAGGAGTAGCTGAGCTGTTTAGTGCCTAATGGATACAATCTGCGGGACATGCATGTGCAATCAATATTCATTCTCTTATCTGCGACAAGCCTCTGTTTCATTGTACCAGGAGTCAGATGTCACTTGCTATGAAATGATTCCCAGTCAGTCACATGGCAGAATAGCAGGCCTGTATATGTGGTTAGTTATAGAAAAGCGGAGTACTATATATACTATATGTATCGTATATATATATATATATATATATATATAGATATATATATATATATATATATATAGAGAGAGAGAGAGGAAGTGTTAATTATCACTTAGAGACGGCTATGGAGGAGAACGTGGCGCTCTTGGAACGTTCAGACGGAAACCACATTGACTCTCTAGATGTAAATGGCTCTGGAGAGGAGGAAGCAACACAGGCTGCTGAAGTAATGCACACTGAGCCCGTCTGTATCAACACACCGTAGCTACAGCTTAACACCTAACTGGGCTTTACTGATATCACAGGTGGTGGCCACAAATTAAGATAAAGGGTGCTGAGATGAACTGTTGACGGATGATGGTAGTGGTGGTGGTGAAGATGATGGTCATGATGATGATGATAATGGTGATGGTGATGATAAGCAGGAAGAGGAAGATGAAGGAAGCTGTAATGATCCCCTAATTCCCTTAACGATGCATCAAAACCTCCCAACCAAACACTATTGACCATTACCATAATGAACTACCTGCTATGTCCCCCCCACATTCAGTCATTTAAAGCCCTGTGGTTCCTGTGTTCCTTAATGTATTGTCTGCATCTTTCCCAAGATGACGTATTGATTGGCTCAATCAATGGGGGGGAAAGCCATGAAGTGCATCTCAGCTCTGGTAACGGGGCCACTTAAAGGAGGCGGAAACAAACGTGGCAAGATGCATGTCTGCGGAAGAGAAAGGAGGGAGGGAAAGAGACAGAAAGGGAGAGAGGGAGGGAGAGAGAGAGAGAGAGAGAGAGTAGGCAGGCATGTAAAGTGGTGTTAAGGCCTTAACTGCAGCCTGTCTGTCTCCCTGTTCCTTTGTGTTTTAATGATTAATGTGTCAGCGAGCAGGAGGTCCACTCCTTCATCAGGCAGAGCCTTCCTCCCTCTCTCCCTCCATCCATCCTTCCTTTGTTCCATATTTGTTTTTCAACACTGATGTTGTCAGCTATGCTCTGGTACGTACACTAGTAGACCCATATACTGAAGGATTGCCTTGTGAAGAAACATTAATAATGCACTGCATTAATGACAACTTTTTCAGAAGGAAGAGTAATGTGTATACTATAGAAAAACTGTTCTCTGTAGAATGAAGACTAAGATGTTTATTTCACCTTTTAATTAGTGTTAAATGACATGAGGTAGAATAGTTAGACGGTGATATGGAATAACATGGGGTAGAACAGTTAGATGGTGATATGGAATAACATGGGGTAGAATAGTTAGATGGTGATATGGAATAACATGAGGTAGAACAGTTAGATCTAACTAGATGGTGATATGTAATAACATGAGGTAGAACAGTTAGATCTAACTAGATGGTGATATGGAATAACATGAGGTAGAACAGTTAGATCTAACTAGATGGTGATATGGAATAACATGAGGTAGAACAGTTAGATCTAACTAGATGGTGATATGGAATAACATGAGGTAGAACAGTTAGATCTAACTAGATGGTGATATGTAATAACATGAGGTAGAACAGTTAGATCTAACTAGATGGTGATATGTGATAACATGAGGTAGAATAGTTAGATGGTGATATGGAATACCATGAGGTAGAACAGTTAGATCTAACTAGATGGTGATATGGAATAACATGAGGTAGAACAGTTAGATCTAACTAGATGGTGATATGTAATAACATGAGGTAGAACAGTTAGATCTAACTAGATGGTGATATGTGATAACATGAGGTAGAATAGTTAGATGGTGATATGGAATACCATGAGGTAGAACAGTTAGATCTAACTAGATGGTGATATGTGATAACATGAGGTAGAATAGTTAGATGGTGATATGGAATACCATGAGGTAGAACAGTTAGATCTAACTAGATGGTGATATGTAATAACATGAGGTAGAACAGTTAGATCTAACTAGATGGTGATATGTGATAACATGAGGTAGAATAGTTAGATGGTGATATGTGATAACATGAGGTAGAATAGTTAGATGGTGATATGTAATAACATGAGGTAGAACAGTTAGATCTAACTAGATGGTGATATGGAATACCATGAGGTAGAATAGTTAGATGGTGATATGGAATAACATGAGGTAGAATAGTTAGATGGTGATATGGAATAACATGAGGTAGAATAGTTAGATGGTGATATGGAATAACATGAGGTAGAATAGTTAGATGGTGATATGGAATAACATGGGGTAGAACAGTTAGATGGTGATATGTGATAACATGGGGTAGAATAGTTAGATGGTGATATGGAATAACATGGGGTAGAATAGTTAGATCTAACTAGATTGTGATATGGAATAACATGAGGTAGAACAGTTAGATGGTGATATGTAATAACATGAGGTAGAATAGTTAGATCTAACCAGATGGTGATATGTAATACCATGAGGTAGAACAGTTAGATCTAACTAGATGGTGATATGGAATAACATGGGGTAGAATAGTTAGATGGTGATATGGAATAACATGGGGTAGAATAGTTAGATGGTGATATGTAATAACATGAGGTAGAACAGTTAGATGGTGATATGTAATAACATGAGGTAGAACAGTTAGATGGTGATATGTAATAACATGAGGTAGAACAGTTAGATGGTGATATGTAATAACATGAGGTAGAACAGTTAGATGGTGATATGTAATAACATGAGGTAGAACAGTTAGATGGTGATATGTAATAACATGAGGTAGAACAGTTAGATGGTGATATGTAATAACATGAGGTAGAACAGTTAGATGGTTACGTTGGTTATGTAATTAATACTCTAGAATGTCCATTATTCCAGAGGATGATTTGGACGGGATTCGTTTTTTTCCAAACTTCCCCCTGTAATTCATTCTCTACCATGTCATCTGACAGGGACATAGAGACTAGTTAATACAACACTACTACTCTACCATGTCATCTGACAGGGACATAAAGACTAGTTAATACAACACTACTACTCTACCATGTCATCTGACAGGGACATAGAGACTAGTTAATACAACACTACTACTCTACAATGTCATCTGACAGGGACATAAAGACTAGTTAATACAACACTACTACTCTACCATGTCATCTGACAGGGACATAGAGACTAGTTAATACAACACTACTACTCTACCATGTCATCTGACAGGGACATAGAGACTAGTTAATACAACACTACTACTCTACCATGTCTTCTGACAGGGACATAGAGACTAGTTCAGACAGTCCGATTGACCTATAATGTGGCAGTGCTTATTCATTGTCTCTTCCACCGCTGTCTTTTCCTGGTCCAGTTTGGTGCGAGAGGCTCCATCTCTCGTTCAGCTGCACTTCCCCATCGCTAAAAGCCTGCCTGGCCCTTGGCAGCTGGGCTGGAGAGGGAGGCCATTTGGGCTCATAAAAGATTAATCGGCCCAGAGCTCCCCCTGCTCAGGAAAACGACTTCCCATCCCTGAGTTTTTAAACACTAACCTACGCTAAGATAGTGTAAAGAGGAACAGAACAGAACAGGAGTGACTGGGGTTATCATAGGCAGGGTAGCCTAGTGGTTAGAGCTTTGGACTAGTAACCGAAAGGTTGCAAGTTCGAATCCCCGAGCTGACAAGGTACAAATCTGTCGTTCTGCCCCTGAACAGGCAGTTAACCCACTGTTCCTAGGCCGTCATTGAAAATAAGAATTTGTTCTTAACTGACTTGCCTAGTAAAATAAAATAAAT
>NW_027261086.1:65000-85000 GCF_045791955.1 Oncorhynchus clarkii lewisi
GCAGCCCTTGTTCCACCAGATGAAGGATTACCTTGAGATGCTACAAGACGGCCAATGGATCATTTCTACAGCGTCAACGGGGAAACGTTAACCCCTGTGCCTGTAGGACGTGGAGGACGTCCCCTAAACACTCTATATTTCATTAGGAGGTACTGTCCTCTCAGTGCTGTCTATATTTAATTGGGAGGTGCTGTCCTCTCAGTGCTGTCTATATTTCATTCGGAGGGACTGTCCTCTCAGTGCTGTCTATATTTCATTAGGAGGGACTGTCCTCTCAGTGCTGTCTATATTTCATTAGGAGGTGCTGTCCTCTCGGTGCTGTCTATATTTCATTAGGAGGTGCTGTCCTCTCAGTGCTGTCTATATTTCATCCGGAGGGACTGTCCTCTCAGTGCTGTCTATATTTCATCAGGAGGGACTGTCCTCTCAGTGCTGTCTATATTTCATTAGGAGGTGCTGTCCTCCCAGTTCACCATATGATCCCACAGTGTGTCTTTCCAGGGATGAGGTGGGAAAACAGTAGGATGGGAGGACCTTAAATATCCTGTATGGAAATGCTGCCTGCCCCCCTAATGACACACCCATCCACCTATCAATAGATAATGGGATGATTTGGTGGGACTGTGCTGCTGACAGATTGTGAGAGTGGGGTGGGGTGGGGAGGGCCGAGGACAGTACTGCAAAAGAGAAGCACTGGGAACTGTCACTGCAGAGAGATAGAGAAAGAATGTGTGTGAGAGAGAGAGAGAGAGAGAGAGAGAGCAGAGAGAGAGAGAGAGAGAGAGGGAGAGAGAGAGAGAGAGAGAGAGAGAGAGAGAGCAGAGAGAGAGAGAGAGAGAGAGAGAGAGAGAGGGAGAGAGAGAGAGAGAGAGAGGGAGAGAGAGAGAGAGAGAGAGCAACGAGGGCGCGAAGAGAGAGACAGAGAGAGAGCAGAGAGAGACAGAGCAGAGAGAGAGAGAGAGAGAGTGTGTTAGGAGAAAGAGGAGATACTCTACAAAAGATTAATAGCACAATTAATGTATGGTGAAATAGCATGGGCTCTTATGCTGTGAGCTAAAGAGAACTTGTGATGCACAGATGTTGAGACCCTGATAGAGCAAGCAGGGAATCAGAGTGAATTGGAATTTGAGCATTATAGATGTGTTCATATGTGTGTGCTGTTGAGCATTATAGAATCAGTAGAGAAAGGGAGGGAAAAACAGAGAGAACAGGAGAGTGAACACACTGGGTACCATTTAATGTCCCCTGAGTGCATGTCTACCTGACAAACTCACCTGGAGAACTTTAGACATCCCTCCCTCTCCCCTCCTCTTCCCTCCTCTCTCTCCTCCTTGTCTCTTCTTCCTCCCTCTCCCGTCCTCTTCCATCTTCTCTCTCCTCCCTGCCTCTTCTTCCTCCCTCTCCCCACCTCTTCCCTCCTCTCTCTCTTCCCTGTCTCTTCTTCCTCCCTCTCCCCTCTTCTTCCCTCCTCTCTCTCTTCCCTGTCTCTTCTTCCTCCCTCTCCCCTCTTCTTCCCTCCTCTCTCTTCCCTGTCTCTTCTTCCTCCCTCTCCCCTCTTCTTCCCTCCTCTCTCTCTTCCCTGTCTCTTCTTCCTCCCTCCCCCCTCTTCTTCCCTCCTCTCTCTCTTCCCTGTCTCTTCTTCCTCCCTCCCTCCTCTTCTTCCCTCCTCTCTCTCTTCCCTGTCTCTTCTTACTCCCTCTCCCCCCTCCTCCCTCCTCCCCCTCCTCCCTCCCTCCGGTGCCCGGCCCGCTGTTGTTATTGTCAATTATATCAAATTGACAGGTAATTACCGCCATTTTAGGAGCAATCATCAGTGTCTGTGAAGTAAATGATGTAAATGCTACAGGTAATTAGTTCTAGCCACTGTCGGGGTAAAAAAGGAGAGAGAGGGAACATCTCGGGCCTCCATAGAAAAAACAGGCGAGGAAGAAGCTCTTAGCTCTTAAGACCTTCTTCGCTGCCCCCTCCTCCCCAAAATGATCCCCCTTCTTCTTCCTCCTGCTGTGTTTATTTAACACCTCCTTCAGTTTGGCAGCGCTCGTCTCGGAGTCCGTCTTCTGTCAGCCGCACACCTCATCCAAACAACACCCATCTGTTGCACTTTAATCAACATTTCATCATTTTCTTCTTCATGGACTCTTCCTCCCTCCCCCTTTCCCCTCCTTCCATCTCTCTTATCTTCAGTTGAAATTGAAACAAATTCCCAGGAAGCCAGATATGTCATGGAAGGAACACTACCGGGTACATTTTGATTATGAGATAATGTGATGGTTGGCCCCAGTAGAATAGACCTATTCTCTATGCTAAAAGGTTCGTGACCCCATGTAGTGTCGTCATAATGGATGGTAGTGGAACAGGGAGGCGACGATCCCCACAGTAGCCCAGCCTCGGTGCACCGTATCTGGGTATCCAGGGCCCCTGTATTGATTTCCCCTCCCCAGTAAGGCAGGCCTAATCCAGGGTAAGTGGCAGCCTCCGCTGATCAATGGACATCTAGGAACGCCCTTGGCTGCAGACGAGGCCAGGGATTGATGTGTTGTTCCAGCAGAATTAGTATGGCTCTTTAATATTGTTGCAGCCACCAAACGCATCAATAAAGCCCAATTCTTTGGTGATTACTGCTATTCTACTCTGATTCCCAATGCAATCAGGTACAACTAGACCCCAGGAGAGACCAGATCAAGACTCTCACCTCACTTTACCTTGGTTTATGGCTAGTAGTTACTTGCTCTTGGCTAATGGTTCATAGTTTTGGAGGTAAAAGCATGGTTTAGTTGGTTTAGAATCAAGATGGTGGCGTTTCTAAAGACCAAAAAAGTCAAGCAGACCTTTCTCTGGACACTCCCCAGAATTTCTTCAACTCCAACTGTTTCTTTCTCAGTGATCTGCTCAGGCTCTTGGACTTCCACAGACCCAGCCCCGGCTTGGGAACTAGCCACGTTTGGGGTCTGAACCAGACTCTCCCTGAGCCCATGGATCTAAGTCACACGTCCAGTCTGTCTCCTCTCACCCCATAAGAAGCCAAGCTAAAATAACCAGAGCCCCAGAGTTTACACACACGACATGGCTCTGCTCTAAACAGGGGAAGAAATAGTGCTTCCTGATGACACAGAGACAAAGTAGTGTTTGGACGAGCTGCTTACCCGCCTCCTTTCATGCCAATGAGGCCCCACACCAACTATAGTCTGATACTCCTATTAAACTCCTGACTAAACGTTGCAGGAAAGTTTGAGAAAAGGTTTGAGCGTATTTTTGCTAAAGTTATCAGCACATCAGCGTCTAATACGAACTATAGTACTTTGATACGTTGCAGAAGTGTTTTTAATTACGTTTTGCTGATGTTATTAGCAGGTTAGCCTCCGCTGGCTTACAGCAGACTATGGCAGACTATGGGGAGAGCCGCAGAGCATTGGAACCAGAAAGGATTCTCCTACGGGGACAGCCACAGAGCATTGGAACCAGAAAGGGTTCTCCTAGGGGGAGAGCCGCAGAGCGTTGGAACCAGAAAGGGTTCTCCTATGGGGACAGCCACAGAGCGTTGGAACCAGAAAGGGTTCTCCTAGGGGGAGAGACGCAGAGCGTTGGAACCAGAAAGGGTTCTACTATGGGGACAGCCACAGAGCGTTGGAACCAGAAAGGGTTCTCCTAGGGGGAGAGACGCAGAGCGTTGGAACCAGAAAGGGTTCTCCTATAGGGACTGCCACAGAGCGTTGGAACCAGAATGGGTTCTCCTATGGGGACAGCCACAGAGCATTGGAACCAGAAAGGGTTCTCCTACGGGGACAGCCACAGAGCGTTGGAACCAGAAAGGGTTCTCCTATGGGGACAGCCGCAGAGCGTTGGAACCAGAAAGGGTTCTCCTACGGGGACAGCCACAGAGCGTTGGAACCAGAAAGGGTTCTCCTACGGGGACAGCCACAGAGCGTTGGAACCAGAAAGGGTTCTCCTATGGGGAGAGATGCAGAGCGTTGGAACCAGAAAGGGTTCTCCTACGGGGACAGCTACAGAGCGTTGGAACCAGAAAGGGTTCTCCTATGGGGAGAGATGCAGAGCGTTGGAACCAGAAAGGGTTCTCCTATGGGGACAGCCGCAGAGCCCTTTTGGAGCCCTGTTTTCTACGTGTAGAGGGCTCCCCATGCTGGAAACCTTTTAGCAGACATTGATGTTTCTCCCCCACCAAAGCTCATCCATTAAGGAAGTGAACTCAGGGTCGCCGAGAGCCACAGCACATTAAACTGTGTTTTGACTGCAACGCCTGCCCACCTTTTATCTGCAGGCCTTGAGGGCCGGCGCCACTTAAAAGGACCGCCGAGGATACGGGAGGGTACAGCGTGTACAGCAGGTCTTCTCAGCGCCACACATCGCTCTTAGCACAGAATACAGGGCTCTGAATCTCGGGGCATACAGGTTTGATTGCTGCACCGGATACAATGTAAGAGCATTAGAGACTCTCCAACTATGGTCTGGGTCAATGAGAGCTGAACAGCTGGGTCACAGACTACAGAGGGCTGTTTGTGAGTCACACTGAACGTATTTAGAAAGATCTAACATAGAAAAATGGTTAGCAGAGGTGGGAGAATGTGCGTCACTCATGCCTGAGAATTGCATTTTGAGAAATGTCCTCTTAGCAATAGAAGGCACATGGTCTTGAACATGCCTACCAGAGTCTTTGTATGGTGACATTCGCACCAGACCAAAACAGTCCTCTTCTTCTCTGCAGAACAAATTAAAAGAAACAGCCGGTAAAATAAACTTCCATTGCCCAACTGAATGTTCCTAGCTGCTCCACGTAGCTCCTGTAAAACACACAAACACAAGCAAGCAGAAATGAGTGCCCAGACCAGGCCCTGTTACAGCGGACATTGATTAAATAAAGCTGCCCACGGACACAGAGGGCCATGCAAATGAATGGTGGGAGAGGCCAGAGAGGCCGGAGAGGTGGTAGAAATCTGGAGCTTTCAGATAAAAATCCCCAGCACTCTGTATTCAACTAATTATCCTCAGAGCCTCGTCAGGCCTGAGACCCAGCAGATTCATTTGGAGATACGCCCCCAGAGAGTAGGCCCAGCAAACAAACATGCATATTTATATATACTTCTGCAGAGGTGTGTGAGAGAGAGACAGAGTGTGTGTGTGTGCCTGTGTGTGTGCATTTGTTTATGTGTGTGTCTGTGTGTGTGTTTGCAGTCGAGTGGGAAAACAGGAGGGGGGGGGGGGGGGGGGGGCAAAGAGGGGGGCTGCAAGCAGGCAGGATCCCCCCTAGGGGGAGCGTTGATTAATGAATCACATCTTTTTAACCCGAGGCGCTGCGCCTTCTTTTCACAGCAACGCACACAGCCAGCTCAGCCACATGTCAGCCAACCAGGCAGACAAGGCTGAGGCAACACGAGGGTGGGAGGACTTCTCATGGTCATGGCTGCAGAGCTCTGGGCTGCGAGAGAATGGGCTCAGACGAGAGCACACTAGGAAATAATGAGGCAATGCAAATGCAATGTTGTTTGATTTCAGCCAAAGGGTGTTTATTGCTCTCGTACATCAACAAAGCCCTTAGTTAATGGTGTTGTCGTTGTTGCTTGGAATAACGTGTTCATATGTGTGTGCTGTTGAACAGTTATTAACATGACGTCATCAATGTCATCTGATTTGGCTTCTTCAACCTCAGTGTTGTCAGTTATTTCAGGGGTTCTCTGGAGTCCAATGAACACCACGCTAATGATTCTCTCCTCTCTTCTTCCCTCTCTTCTCTGGTGAACGATGAACACCACGCTAATGGTTCTCTCCTCTCTTCTTCCCTCTCTTCTCTGGTGAACGATGAACACCACGCTAATGATTCTCTCCTCTCTTCTTCCCTATCTTCTATGGTGAACGATGGCCGCCCCTCCATGGTGCTCCCCTCAAATGGCTCCCCCTCTAACCAGGTATGTGATGGAACTGTTCTTTTCAATGTCCTATATTTATGTCAGCAGGTCACAGTGCCACAGACTTTCCATTGGACATGAAGGCAGGCACCAGACATCTGTATATTGCAATTTAAACCCCACCAACGTGGCATGTATACCACCAGTGTCAGGTAAACACACTCAGTTCACATCGTTGACAATGGCAGTGACAGTCAGTGACGGTCCCAGAGTTGAGGTACTACTCTCATGTCCTCTGTCTGTCCTGCTGGCCCAGGGCAGTGTTGATCACTATGCAGCTGGCAGACAGGCAGCGCGTCAGCATCCTGGCATCCGCTCTCTGTTTAGAGCTTCTGCCACTGCCTCTCCCTCTCTCTGCCAGCCTGGTAGCTCTGCCACTACAGTCTGACAGGCATTTTGGGTTGTTGGGCAGGGAATGAGTGTTGTTGGCTAATTACACGTTCCTCTCTCTCTCTCTCTCTCTCTGTCTATTTATCACTTTCATTCCTTCCTCTTTCTCCTCATTTCCTTATCAGTCTGCCAGACTTCTCAGGCTGTCAGTTTATCTGCTTGTATCTCTCTCTCTCTCTCTCACGTGCTCTTTCCTTCTTTCCTTCTTTCCTTCTTTCTTTCCTTCCTTCTTTCTTTCTTTCTTTCCTTCTTTCCTTCCTTCCTTCTTTCTCTCTCTCTCTCTCTCTCTCTCTCTCTCTCTCTCTCTCTCGGTCTCTCTCTCTCTCGGTCTCTCTCGGTCTCTCTCTCTCTCTCTCTCTCTCTCTCTCTCTCTCGTTCTCTCTCTCTCTCTCTCTCTCTCGCTCTCTCTCTCTCTCTCTCTCTCTCTCTCGGTCTCTCTCTCTCTCTCTCTCTCTCTCTCTCTCCCTCCTCCCCCTTCTCTTTGTCTCTGTGCGATGTGAGTGTTCCGGTCCAGATGGGGATGACCACAGTGTGACTAATGAACTGTCTCCCATCCTCACTGTGTTATAACCTCACCTCCCAGCTCTCCCAGCTTCCATTCACCTGCCTCACAACACATAGTACCACCAGAGGTGAACCAGCCTGTCTGACAGCCACTGGGTTAACAGTGTTTTAACTGTCATTAAAAGAGCCTTGTCGCCATCCCATATGTGACAAATGAAAGAGCAGGGCCAACAATGTGTCTAGTTGACTGTGTGTGTGAGTGTGCGTGTGTGAGTGTGACTCTGTGTGTGTGTGACTCTGTGTGTGTGTGACTGAGCCTGTCTGAGTGTGTAGGCCTATGGAGATATGAAGGGACACAGTACATCACTGTGTCCCACTGTTATGGCAGTGTGTATTGGTCTGAAGTGAGGCTGGTCCTCGATGATAGTGCCCTGTCATCCTAAACCAGGCCACTGTAGGGCTAGTGACTGATACCTCAGGGCATTGGCAGGACTGTTTACTATCAAACACTGGCTCCCTAGGGGCCTCTGTGGGAAGAGTTGGCCTCTTTGTCACATCTCTGGAGTGTTGGCTGGCTCGAGGGTACACATTATGCATAATGTTACATTTGCATGTTTATGTGTTTGCGTTGGTGTGTGTGCGTCCGTGTGTGTGTGTGGCATGCCAGAAACCCTCCACATAAACACTAATCACCTCTGCTACACATCTATGCCCCTCCCCATCATCCTAACCATTATAACACACAGTACTACAGTGCACACACACACACACACACGCACGCGCAGGCACACGCACACACACACTGAAACACACACGTCTCCTTGCATTGAGGTATCGCCATGGTGTCGCCCCTGGTTACGCGGCGTGGGCGACCAGGGGAGAGGGCTCGGTAACTCAATAAGGGTTGTCTCTTTATCTCTTTCCCATAGCCTGTATGTCTGTCTATTCCAGTCCATTTGGATCAGCCTAATGTCCCTGGTTATAACTGCCTGTATGTCTGTCTATTCCAGTCCATTTGGATCAGCCTACTGTCCCTGGTTATAACTGCCTGTATCCACCATACACACCATAACCACCTAACAGGTAGTGAGGCCAATTAGCTGCAATTTAGAGCCAATGAACAGAGCAGCTTTGGCTGCTCAGAGAATATAATAGAGGCAGGTGTCTCTTGATGGTCCTTGCCCTATCCGGCAGTACGTGGGTATGTGGGTATGACAGTAGGCTAGTGGAGGATGTGAGCTAATCGTTGTTGAACTACACGTCAACATTTCCACTGCAAAGTTACAGTGAACTGCCTTAAAGCACGAATCCCATTCTGTTGGTGATGTTCTTGCAGACTTCCTGATTCTTAACATTAATGATGTTCTCTCAGACCTCCTTGTTCTTAACATTGGTGATGTTCTCTCAGACCTCCTTGTTCTTAACATTGGTGATGTTCTCTCAGACCTCCTTGTTCTTAGCATTGGTGAGCCTCCTCTGCTCACTCCTAGTCTGAAGCTTTAGTAGCTTCCCTTTGGTTCTGTCAGAGGACCTGGGTTTAGAGATATACAGAATATTTACAGGAGCTGAATCTATACTGTAGTATAGCCGAGGACAACATCAGCTTGGATTAAAGCCATAGACAGTGATGCTACTCACCGAGAAGTCATTTCCCGTAAATGCCAGGGATAGCAGCGTGACCTTGATATCACAATAGCTTGTTTTGATGCCCTGGGAGTTTACTCAGTTTGTTTCCCCCGCTGGTCTGTGAAGAGGCGACGTACACCGGGTTCACCAAATAAGAGGTGGAGGAACAACGATTCTGATAGCGATATGCCGTTTCTTTCAGGGAATTATTCTGGTAACGCTGTCTGCTCTCGTTATCGCTGGTATCTTAAGAGGCCCTTTGACCTTTCAGTATCTGGCTTCCTCCATTGCATTAAGCGCTTAAGGAGAATATTACTGGTATTCGTGGTCCCTCACCCTTCTAAGAGGGGGTTGTCGTCGGGAAACGTTGAATAGATGGAAAGCACTTAATCTGTCAGGATTTGTCAGGAGACTGCCGGAGTCGAGGTGATGTGGGAGGGGGCTCTTTCTCCCTCTCCCTCTCCTTTCCTCTCCTCTCCTCTCCCTCTCCCTGTCCTCTCTATGCCCTGTCACCTCAGCCTCCCAAGGCCTTCCACCTCCTCTTCCACCTCCTCTTCCCCTCCTCACAACTCCTGCAGAACGGTGCACTGCCTTCTCTGGTTGGATACCTCTTCCACTTGATAACCTCTTCATCACCCTGCTGAGCATATCCCCTCCAACCCCCACATGGAGTCACACCTCTCTCTTCCAAACTGAGCCTCCTCAGCCAGCCTACTTCCTGCCTCTCAGCACCACCCCCCCCCCCCCTCTCTCTCTCTCTCTCCCTCTCTCTCTCTCCCTCTCTCTCTCTCGCTCCAAGCTATGTCAGAGACTGCCCGGGCTGTAATTCATGCTAATTTAGGCAAATGATATGCGCAAAAGAAGAAGTGCCACGTGTCCCAGCGAGCCCCTGGTGCGATGACTCGTTACCCGCAGGAGCCGTCAGCCAGCCAGGCAGGCAGCTGGAAGAGGTGAGAGGAAACAAGGGAGAGGGAGAGGGAGAGGGAGAGGGAGAGGGAGAGGGAGAGGGAGAGGGAGAGAGAGGGAGAGGGAGAGAGAGGGAGAGGGAGAGGGCGGGAGAGGAGGGAAGGAAACGGCAGGAGTTCTCTTTAAGGAGGAGTTAAAGTGACAACCCATAGACAGAATATCTCTTTATATCTACTTAGATCTACTGGCCATTTCATCTAGTAACTGGAAGGTAACTGAAAGGATTGTAGCTAAAATGCAACGTAAAACATAACCTTACCATAATGTCAGCAGGAAAAACACTGCAGGACTGACTACTGCTAGTTGAAGAATGTAGGGGATGAGGAACTGAGTTCTCTTGGGTTGACTGTTTGACATGGGTCCCAGAGGACTGCAGAACCAGACATTAAAGCTGTCAAAGCCAGTTTTTAGCAAAACCAATGTTGATATCACTGCATTGTTGGGTTTGTTGCTAAATTGCTAAATTGTAGTTGATTTCAATGTCCATTATCATCTGTATGCCTAACCTTGATTTGACATGATATTATAAATAGTAAGGGCCATCTCACATTGTTTATGCCCAGATATTTCCATAACAGAGCTTCTTCCATCTGCTTCATTAAAATTCATTGAGAGAGTTTGTCTCAGAGAGTGTCTGCTGACTCACTGACTGTAAGAGCTGTCGCAGTGGTGAGTGACAGGGATGATAGACAGCGGGGTCACATGCAGGCACACACACACACACACACAAACACACACACACACACACACAGACACACACACACAGACACACACACACACACACACACACACACACACACACACACACACACACACACACACACACACTCCATCAGCTAGCTCTGCCTGCTCTAGAAGCTATAGAAATGGCGCGTCTTGATGACATCACAGCACAAACTTGAATAACATGTTATCAGTCTGATGTCTTAGGAGACAAGCCAAAACTCTTATACTGTGTGGAATGTATTGCGTACATACTGTGGATCCTTTTATCCAGTATGTTTCATTTCCTGTGTCTCCTTCTGACTGTAAAGATGAAAGGACATCCTAATGGTTATTGAGGGATGTCAGCCAATCATGTCTAGCTGAGATAGAACTTTCATAGGAAATAGCCTATTGAGTGATTCATGCCGGTTTGAGTCCATTAAGGTTTCAGTCTTTCTCAGTGGAAAGACAGACAGACTTCGCAGTGTAGAAGCCTAGAAAACATTGTTTCCACGGACAAATGCAAAAAATCCAGAGAAAAAAGCTTTCTCCTCATACCAACACACTGTGACTACCCGGCTGTGTGACGACCCGGCTGTGTGACGACCCGGCTGTGTGACGACCCGGCTGTGTGATGACCCGGCTGTGTGACGACCCGGCTGTGTGACGACCTGGCTGTGTGACAAACCACTCCGCTGACACATTATCACAAGGATCAGATGGTTTCTCCCCTCCAACACGTTATAATGCTGCCGTAGCATCACCTGTCTCCCCTCCAACACGTTATAATGCTGCCGTAGCATCACCTGTCTCCCCTCCAACACGTTATAATGCTGCCGTAGCATCACCTGTTTACAAAGCACGCTGGGTCTCTCTCTCTCTCTATTCCTTTTTCTTTCTCTCTCTCTCTCTCTCTCTCTCTCTCTCTCTCTCCCTCTCTCTATCTCCTCTCTCTCTCTCTCTCTCTCTTTCTCTCTCTCCTCTCTCTTTCTCTCTCTCTCCTCTCTCTCTCTCCTCTCTTTCTCCCTCACTTTCTCTCTTGCTTTCTTTCTCTCCATCTTTCCTTCTATTCCTCTCCCCCTCTCTTTCTCTCCCTCTTATCTAGCTATCTCTCTCTTCCTCTCCCCTCTCCCTCTCCCTATTTCTCTCCCAATCTCCCCCCTCTCCCCCCACGCTCTCTCTCTCTCCCCCTCTCTCTCGCTTTCTCTCTCTATTCTTCTCTTTCCATCCCTCCATCTCTCTCGTGTTCTCTGTTTTGTGGTGTTTCTGTAGTTAGCTGCCCCTACGGATGTGTAGGTGTCCATCCTGTTTTCCTGTCATTTGGTGGCTGATGAAAATGACATCTCCCGTTGCTTACAAGGCTTTTCCATCATAAGAGTCAATCTTTTCCTACCCATGTAATTATGCATGACCCTCATTCCTTAAGCTGGATCACTAAAAGTACCAAACTATATGATCAACTTACTGCATTATGCAGCATGAAATGCCAGCGTTGCCTAGCATGCAAAACTGCTGTTAAACACGGTTTCCATGGTAATGCGGCACAGTCCAATAATGCACACCGTTTTTCTCCTTTGCAAGAGTGTGAAGCGGCATTCTAATGGGAAGGAGGGTACAGTACAGAATGTATGTCAGTGTGTGTGTAGATACGTGTGTGGCATGTTTGTGAGCGTGTGTGTGTGTGTGCGCCTGTGCCTGTGGCAATGTGTGTTTCATGTATTCAGAAGCCAGTTTTGATAAAAAACACTTATTCAGTGAGAGAATGCTTTGAAGAAGCAGGCGTATAGTGTGAGTGTTCCACTATATACAGTGTGTGTGTGTTCCACTATATACAGTGTGTGTGTTCCACTATATACAGTGTGTGTGTTCCCCTATATACAGTGTGTCTATAAAATGCAGTGTGTGTGTTCCAGTATTTACAGTGTGTCTATAAAATGCAGGGTGTGTGTTCCAATATATACAGTGTGTCTATATAATGCAGTGTGTGTGTTCCTCTATATACAGTGTGTCTATATAATGCAGTGTGTGTGTTCCAGTATATACAGTGTGTCTATATAATGCAGTGTGTGTGTTCCTCTATATACAGTGTGTCTATATAATGCAGTGTGTGTGTTCCAGTATATACAGTGTGTCTATATAATGCAGTGTGTGTGTTCCAGTATTTACAGTGTGTCTATATAATGCAGTGTGTGTTCCAGTATATACAGTGTGTCTATATAATGCCGTGTGTGTTCCAGTATTTACAGTGTGTCTATATAATGCAGGGTCTAGCTGAGGCTGATTTGCGTGTAGAAGCATGAATCGACTCCTGTTGTTCAGTAGTTTCATAATTGCTGTGAACGGTGGTTGACCCTGGATATTGCTTTATCACAGCACCTGGGTATGCCTTCTCTCGTTCTTGTGCACGCTCTCTCTTGCTTTCTTTCTCTCGCTCTCTCTCTCTTCACAACAATATCCCCTTTTCACACTTCCCAAACGGCTTATGGATAATTTTGTATTAAATGTTTTGCAAATGTTCCCCCCCGCTAGTTTGACCTATTCAACTAGCCAAAGGTTAACATGCTGAGTTAATGCTCTGAAACACATCAAGTGCTAGTTTTGAAGCTTGCTAGAGAACGTATACTCTTACTGTTTGAGCCTGCAGCACAGCCCCCTGCATCACACTGCTGGTTCCCAGGGTTGGTTCTGGTTGGTCCCTGGATGGGAGACCAGATGCTGTTGGAGGGCCAGTAGGATGCACTTTTCCCTCTGGTCTAAGGCAGGCTTTCCCAAAGTCGGCCCTGAGACCCCCCTGTGGGCACGTTTTGGTTGTTGCCCTGGCACTACAAAGCTATTTCAAATATTAAAAAACAAATCGTCAAGCTTTGATCATTTTAATCAGATGTGTAGTGCTAGGGCAAAAACTTAAACGTGCACACAGGGGGGTCCCAGGACCGACTTTGGGAAAGCCTGGTCTAAGGAGATCCCAGAGCAGGGAAGAGGACATTGCCCTGTGTAGGGGGCCGTCTTTCGGATGGGACGTTAAACTGTTGTCCTGACTCTCTGTGGTTGTTAAAAATCCCATGGCACTTATCGTAACGGTGTCATGGCTAAATTCCCAATCGGGCCCCATGACTTTTTTTTATTTAACTAGGCAAGTCAGTTAAGAACAAATTCTTATTTACAATGACAGCCTACCCCGGACAAACCCTAAACCGGGCAACGCTGGGCTAATTCTGCGCCACCCTATGGAACTCCCAATCACAGCTGGTTGTGACACAGCCTGGAATTGAACCAGGGTCTAACACTGAGAGGCAGTGCCTTAGACTGCTGCGCCACTCAGGAGCACCATGGCCACCTAATCATCCCCCTAATCATCCCCCTCATTCCTAGTTGGCATATACATTAGAAGTCGGAAGTTTACATACACTTAGGTTGGAGTATTTAAAACTCGTTTTTCAACCACTACACAAATGTCTTATTGACAAACTATAGTTTTGGCAAGTCGGTTAGGACATCTACTTTGTGCATGACACAAGTAATTTTTCCAACAATTGTTTACAGACAGATTATTTCACTTATAATTCACTGTATCACAATTCCAGTGGGTCAGAAGTTTACATACACTAAGTTGACTGTGCCTTAAAACAGCTTGGAAAATTCTATAAAATGATGTCATGTCTTTAAAAGCTTCTGATAGGCTAATTGACATCATTTGAGTCAATTGTAGGTGTACCTGTGGATGTGTTTCAAGGCCTACCTTCAAACTCAGTGCCTCTTTGCTTGACATCATGGGAAAATCAAAAGAAATCAGCCAAGACCTCAGAAAATAAATTGTAGAACTCCACAAGTCTGGTTCATCCTTGGGAGCAATTTCCAAATGCCTGAAGGTACCACGTTCATCTGTACAAACAATAGTACTGAAGTATAAACACCATGGGACCACGCAGCCATCATACCGCTCAGGAAGGAGACACGTTCTGTTTCCTAGAGATGAACAGACTTTGGTGCGAAAAGTGCAAATCAATCCCAGAACAACAGCAAAGGACCTTGTGAAGATGCTGGAGGAAACAGGTACAAAAGTATCTATATCCACAGTAAAATGAGTCCTGAAAGGCCACTCAGCAAGGAAGAAGCCACTGCTTCAAAACCACCATAAAAAAGTCAGACCACGGTTTGCATATGGGGACACATATTGTACTTTTTGGAAGAATGTCCTCTGGTCTGATAAAACAAAAATCGAACTGTTTGGCCATAATAACCATCTTTATGTTTGGAGGAAAAAGGAGGAGACTTGCAAGCCGAAGAACACCATCCCAACCGTGACGCACGGGGGTGGCAGCATCATGTTGTGGGGGTGCTTTGCTGCAGGAGGGACTGGTGCACTTTAAAAAATAGATGGCTTCATGAGGAAGGAAATTTATGTGGATATATTGAAGCAACATCTCAAGACATCAGTCAGGAAGTTAAATCTTGGTCGCAAATGGATCTTCCAAATGCACAATGACCCCAAGCATACTTCCAAAGTTGTGGCAAAATGGCTTAAGGACAACAAAGTCAATGTATTGGAGTGGCCATCACAAAGCCATGACCTCAATCCTATAGAACATTTGTGGGTAGAACTGAAAAAGCGTGTGCAAGCAAGGCGGCCTACAAACCTGACTCAGTTACAACAGCTCTGTCAGGAGGAATGGGCCAAAATTCACCCAACTTATTTTGGGAAGCTTGTGGAAGGCTACCCGAAACGTTTGACCCAAGTTAAACAATTTCAAGGCAATGCTACCAAATACTAATTGAGTCTATGTAAACTTCTGACCCAATGGGAATGTGATGAAAGAAATAAAAGCTGAAATAAATCATTCTCTCTACTATTATTCTGACATTTCACATTCTTAAAATAAAGTGGTGATCCTAACTAACCTAAGACAATGACTTTTTACTAGGTTTAAATGTCAGGATTTGTGAAAAACTGAGTTTGAATGTATTTGGCTAAGGTGTATGTAAACTTCTCACTCCTCATCTCTCCTCACCTCTCCACCTGTTATCTGATGTGTGGTGAGCGTTCTGGCACAACAATGGTCGCTGTGCATCACCCAGGTAGAGCTACAACACTGATGGTGGATGAGTTTCCCTTTACTATATAAAGTCCTTAGACTTCCTCAGTTGCTAGAAAAGCACTGTATAAATCCAATCAATTATTATTAATTATTATTGTAGAAAGCTAAACTATATCTTGGCTGCATCTGAAACGACATCCCATTCCCTGTGCATTACATTTGTCCAGAGTTGTATGAGGCTCTGGCGACGAGAAGTGCACTACATAGGGGATAGGGTGCCATTTAGGATGCACTACATAGGCAATAAGGGGCCATTTAGGATGCACGAAATAGGGAATAGGGGGCCATTTAGGATGCACTTCATAGGGAATAGGGGGCCATTTAGGATGCACTACATAGGGAATAGGGGGCCATTTAGGATGCACTACATAGGGAATAGGGGGCCATTTAGGATGCACAACATAGGGAATAGGGGGCCATTTAGGATGCACTACATAGGGAATAGGGGGCCAAATAGGATGCACTACATAGGGAATAGGGGGCCCTTTAGGATGCACGAAATAGGGAATAGGGGGCCATTTAGGATGCACTACATAGGGAATAGGGGGCCATTTAGGATGCACTACATAGGGAATAGGGGGCCAAATAGGATGCACTACATAGGGAATAGGGGGCAATTTAGGATGCAAGCCTATATCTGCATTAGTATGAGACCTGTGACATCAGCCTATTCGAGGCCACACCAAACTTTATGGACTAAGAATCGATAAACACCAAACATCACCTCTTCCTGGTTGGTGCTAAAAAGCCTGACCGACTAGCTGTCAATCACCCTCCTCATCATGAATATTCATGAGCAGCCTTGGCCTGCAGTTTATTGTGTTTGTTTTGTTCTCTCTCTGTGTGAACGACGGCCAGCCCCCACCTACAGTGCTTTAGAACCAACCAGCCCACACATTGGTGGGTATGGAAACCCAACCGGCGGAGCGAACGCTTCCTCTATCGCCATGAATATTCATTCACACCTGCCTCCGCCGGAACTTTCCAGGTTCCTGCTGTATACCGCCGAGACAGAACTTTGGAGCTGAGCTTTGTGTGTGTGTGTATGTGCGTATGTGTGTGTGTGTGTGTGCGTATGTGTGTATGTGTGAATGTATGTGTGTATGTGTGAATGTATGTGTGTATGTGTGTGTGTGTGTGTGTGTGTGTGTGTGCTCACACAAGCTAATACTTTTGTTCAGTTATAATTCAAATAGACTTGGAGTTGTTCATCTCTTGTATCAATCACCTGTAGAGCCTGAATAACTATATTTCCCCTTCCCATTAAGACCTGTTTAGTGTTTTAGTGTGACCTCATTTTGTGTTTCATCCTCTCTCTGAAAGTGCACAGTCCTCATATTCCGTAGCCGTGTGACTGAGTGAGGTCACCAGAGGTCAAGGCTGATTTGTTTAACAGAGTAATAGCTCTTCCATTATGCAAATTAGCGCAGTCTCTCTGCCTCTGGGCTCTAATGAGCTGCATTTATTAGTGCTATGATACCCGGCCTCAACCAATAACGCCGCTATTTACCTCAAGGAACGCTCGTGATGTCAATAAATGGAGAAGACGGCGGTGATGCAACG
The DNA here is from genome assembly GCF_045791955.1 of Oncorhynchus clarkii lewisi. NCBI lineage: Eukaryota > Metazoa > Chordata > Actinopteri > Salmoniformes > Salmonidae > Oncorhynchus > Oncorhynchus clarkii. Next base: position 81,769 of record NW_027261086.1, read on the forward strand.
TTGGAATGGTTTTGGAAAGGTTTGGAAACTGTAGGGTAGGAAAACCCTTCGGCTGGCAGCAGGGGTGCTGGAGTTTAGTGTGTTGGTGAGTTGCGTTGGGGATTGATGGTGTAGCCCACAGCTGTGTATGTCAGTCCCATGCCAACTTCTCAGTCTGTAAGTCTATAGATCTATAAGCAGTTCCTCAGTAGGCCTGTCTCTCTCTCTCTCTCTCTCACTCACTCACTCACTCACTCACTCACTCACTCACTCACTCACTCACTCACTCACTCACTCACTCACTCTCCCTCCTTCCCTCCCTCTGTTTCTTCCTTCCTTCCTCCCGTTCCTTCTCTCTTCCTGAATCCTAAGCGTGTTGTAGAGTGTGAAGGGGGGGAGTCGGAAGACAGGAGAACATGGCATGCTCATTAAAGACAGACTTATTGGATGAGCCCCGTTACACAGAGAGAAAAGAAAGAACATCTCCTCTCAAATGACTGTGAGGACTGTTGGGAGAGAACAGTGGGAGAGAACAGTGGGAGAGAACAGAGGGAGAGAACAGAGGGAGGGAAGGTTTGAGAGAGAGAGAGAGAGAGAGAGAGAGAGAGAGAGAGAGCGTGAGAGAGAGAGAGAGAGAGAGAGAGCGTGAGAGAGAGAGAGAGCGTGAGAGAGAGAGAGAGAGAGAGAGAGAGAGAGAGAGAGAGAGAGAGAGAGAGAGAGAGAGAGAGAGAGAGAGAGAGAGATTATTTTTCTGCTACCTAGGCTATATATGGGAAACGTATCTGTGCCCAGAGATACCCACTGCAGATGGTAGTTATGTGTCTCTGTGTGTATGTTTGTGTGTGCGTGTTGTGGAGGCTGCTGAGGGGAGGACGGCTCATAATAATGGCTGGAACTGAGCAAATGGAATGGCATCAAACACAATGAAACCATGTGTTTGATGTACTTGATACCGTTCCACTAATTACCACGAGCCAGTCCTCCCCAATTAAGGTGCATGAGAAGATGGAGAGACACAACAACCTGATGTCTGTGTGACATGATGACAGTCCTGAGAGTCCCCCCCCCCCCCCCCCCCCCCAGCACTACACAGCGGATTCAAATAATCAAGTAATCATCAAGCTTTAATTATTTGAATGAGCTGTGTAGTGCTGGGGGGGGGGGGAACTAAACCAAGGACAGAGTTTGGGGAAAACTGATCTAATGGCATCTCATCTAGGGTTGCAGAGGGAGGGTATATTACTGGAAACTTACTAAGTTTACCAGTAAACTACTCACATTTTCCTTTCTTTCAGATATTTGATGTAAATTGTCACAAGACATCTAGTGGCCCTTTTGGGAACTTCAGATGCCTGTAACCATCTCTGGCCCTCTATGGGTCCTTAATAGTGTACATGTAAAATATATGAAATAAGATTATTTGAAAATAAAACAAATTATGACAAAGCTATAAAACATGATCCTAAATATAAACCATCAACTTAGTGAATACCATTGGTGTTTAATATGAGGATTTAGCATGAAATATCTCTATTACATGTTTTTACTAACGTGTATTTATTTGACTGTGTCAATATGTATTCATTGTCAATGTTTTGGCGTCAAAGCGGAGTCAGATGTGAAAACAGTGAAGAGTCGCAGAGGTAATAAAGAAAATGCCTTTGTTGATTTGATGCTTTTTCTCATTAGAATATTTTCTCTTGAACCGTATGGTCTGTCTACTAGGAACTCTTGAACCGTATGGTCTGTCTACTAGAAACTCTTGAACCGTATGGTCTGTCTACTAGGAACTCTTGAACCGTGTGGTCTGTCTACTAGGAACTCTTGAACCGTATGGTCTGTCTACTAGGAACTCTTGAACCGTATGGTCTGTCTACTAGAAACTCTTGAACCGTATGGTCTGTCTACTAGAAACTCTTGAACCGTGTGGTCTGTCTACTAGAAACTCTTGAACCGTATGGCCTGTCTACTAGGAACTCTTGAATCGTATGGTCTGTCTACTAGACACTCTTGAACCGTATGGTCTGTGTACTAGGAACTCTTGAACCGGATGGTCTGTCTACTAGGAACTCTTGAACCGTATGGTCTGTCTACTAGGAACTCTTGAACCGTATGGTCTGTCTACTAGGAACTCTTGAACCGTGTGGTCTGTCTACTAGAAACTCTTGAACCGTGTGGTCTGTCTACTAGAAACTCTTGAACCGTATGGTCTGTCTACTAGGAACTCTTGAACCGTATGGTCTGTCTACTAGAAACTCTTGAACCGGATGGTCTGTCTACTAGGAACTCTTGAACCGTATGGTCTGTCTACTAGAAACTCTTGAACAGTATGGTCTGTCTACTAGGAACTCTTGAATCGTATGGTCTGTCTACTAGGAACTCTTGAACCATATGGTCTGTCTACTAGGAACTCTTGAACCGTATGGCCTGTCTACTAGAAACTCTTGAACCGTATGGTCTGTCTACTAGAAACTCTTGGACAATATCAACACAGATATAAAAATGAATATTATGTATGAATAATTAAATAAAAAAGTTATTCAAGTATAAATTACCAAAGTTACGATAGATTGCCATAGATTTACTTTTAATTACCAAAATTACTGAAGATTCTGGTAACTTTGTCAAATTACCGGTAGATTTTCAACTCTACTCTCAACTGAAGAAGGCAGCAAAGAAGCATTGTTAACCATGATATTCCTAAAGGGACCAAGTCCAGTTGGTTCTAGTCGATTTCAGTTCTAAATGCTGTATTGGTATGACAAAAGTACATATTTGTATTGCATATAATACCGATAGTGTCTAGTCCCTGTGGAATCTAGTCCACTACGTTCTAGTTCTAAATAGAATATGCTGAATGTCCTTAATATGCTGATTGTCCTTAATGTGCTGAAAGTCCTTAATGTAAATGCTAACAATGCATGTAGGTTGACTGGTACAAAGTGACCTAATAATGTTAGCACACACAAATCAGTAGATATTTGTCCTAAAGACTCTGTCCTAGAGGCTCTGTCCTAGAGACTCTGTCCTACAGGCTCTGTCCTACAGGCTCTGTCCTACAGTCTCTGTCCTAGAGACTCTGTCCTAGAGACCCTGTCCTAGAGGCTCTTTCCTAGAGACTCTGTCCTACAGGCTCTGTCCTAGAGACTCTGTCCTAGAGACTCTGTCCTAGAGACTCTGTCCTAGAGGCTCTGTCCTAGAGGGTCTGTCCTAGGGACTCTGTCCTAGGGACTCTGTCCTAGAGGGTCTGTCC
>NW_027261086.1:90000-102500 GCF_045791955.1 Oncorhynchus clarkii lewisi
CAAGTAGACAGGCGATAGGGAGAGGCCTTGGGACGCATAGTCCCGCATCACTTGGGTTCTCACCGTAATGAAATGAACTAGACGAATTGTATCTCCAACACTGATTCAACTGGAAGTCGCAGAACAATGGTCTTTGTTCGTAACCAAGAGCGACATTTTTATAATTACCATTCAACTTCACGTCCTTGATGGAGAACACTGCCATTACTTATTCATGTCATATCACTGTCACCTGTATGGAGAGGGAGGGAGGGAGGGAGGGAGGGAGGGGATGGGAGGGAGGGAGGGAGGGAGGGAGGGAGGGAGGGAGGGAGGGAGGGAGGGAGGGAGGGAGGGAGGGAGGGAGGGAGGGAGGGAGGGAGAAACAGAGATAGCTAGAAAGACAGAGAGAATCACATATCTGTGTGTAGATGCGATGCTGAAGGACATTCTTGTCACACAGCATTATGAAGAGCGTGAGTAGCTGCTCTCAGTATTCAGCGGAGAGATGGATGCATCTGGAGAGAGAGGTGGTGAAACAGAGAGATAGAGAGAGGGTGAAAGAGAGAGGGTGAAAGAGAGAGAAGGTCCCTGAGGACCTGTGGTAGCGGTGGACTGCAGGTAGAGGCTCAGCCTGCTCTCCTCTCTCTCCCTCGCCACTCCCCACCGCACAGGCCCCTGTTGCTATGGTAACGTAGGGCGAGCCGAGCAGAGCCTACGCAGTGGGGAGAGAGAGATAGAGAGAGAGAAAGAAAGAGAGAGAAGAGTCAGGGGGATCCAGTCTTTCTCTACCATGTTGGGATCAAACGCAGGAAAGAATGGGAAGAGGTTCTCTCACTCAGGTCCACCTTAGTGAAATCCTGTCTGCGTCTCATCCCTAGAAGTCTTCTACTCCAGACCTGTACTCTAGCACTCTAAGAATGACGTACTCTAAGACGTACAGGCAGACAGGCAGACAGACAGACAGACAGACAGACAGGCAGACAGACAGACAGACAGACAAGCAGACAGACAAGCAGACAGACAGACAGACAGATCTCTATCAACACTATTAATTAATTATGCCAGGAAGATTTTGTTAGAGGCACTAGCGTAATTAGTGACAGGCCAAAATTAAAGGTGTCACCTTCACAACAGAGTGAAATCAGGAAATCACAGACATCTTGCTTTCATACCACAACCATTTCCATTTCCTGCTGTGTTTGTACCTACTGTTAACACATCATGGTTGCCAACAGAACACTTACCCTAAGTTCAAATACATTGGGAGTCTGGGAGTAGCCTCAAATGGCCTTTATAGCTGGTCTCCAGTGCTGCACTTGTATGCAAGTGTGTGTGTGTGTGTGTGTGTGTGTGTGTGTTAGTGTGTGAGCTCCATATCTAAAACTGCCTGGGGTAAAGCTTATTAACACCACCGAGCAATAGCGCCCTGATAAGTGGCCACTAATCAGATGGCATTTTAGTCACAGTAAGGAGAGATATTGCATCTGTGTGTGTGTGTGTGTGTGTGTGTGTGTGTGTGTGTGTGTGTGTGTGTGTGTGTGTGTGTGTGTGTGTGTGTGTGTGTGTGTGTGTGTGTGTGTGTTAATTTCTCGACATCAAAGCAAATGGCCTCATTACTACGCCTGTCTGAAGATGATATATATATTTTATTCTATTTAAAAGAGGAGTAAAATATCTAAATATGAAGAGAAAACAGTATTTATTTCATTCATTAGGCAGAGCTACTGTTCGACCATCAGATGAGCCGCGTCACCATGATTATAAAAGCCTTTCATTTGGGTGAAGCTGAAAGCTACACGAAGCAGCTGTGACATTCTGGCCTTTCCACATTCCTCTGAAGATGATTTGCTTATAGCACGTGAGAGTAGAGAGGAAACCAATGTTAAAACATTCTGTCACATTGGTGCTAAGATGCTGACCAGAACATGTCTCTATAGTTGTGGAATGGTAACATAGTGGATGATACCTGCTGCTTTCTGAAGTCTCTGCTGTAACACTGTGTGGGATTTATCAAGATAAATATGAGATATGAGTCTGGAAGTTATACACACCTTTGAATGTAGAGTCATTCCCTGAGAAGAGCAATGCAATAACACGGTTGAGTTCCTGGTTCTGTTGTTAAGACTGTTGACGGCAGCTCTGACACATCCAGTCATGAGCAAACCGGCCCTCGGGTCCATCTCTTTGTCGAAGCACATTCCCCCGTGACCGGCCTAACTCGGCGAGTCACCAATGTTGTATCAAGTCCTTTCTGGTTGTGTTGTTGGACAGCCATTAACTGTAGCAGAGCCCGAGATAATTCACTGTAATTAACATCTGTGTAATCAAGTTTCTGCTCCCATTCTGCCTCTGTGTTCCGAAACAGACAAACAAAAGAGACACGTGGCCATGCAAGCCATAACGCCACTAATTACACAAACATATCCAATTAACTACACGCAGGCCGTTTTTCATCTGCGAGACGCGCACAGGACGCACGGCTTCTGAACGGGCATATGTACGGACACACACAGAGAGCAAAGGGGTTCCTTTATGCTCCTAATAAACACAGTTAATTAATTAGTCATGGACATCATAGTCCTCCGTTCTCTCTCTTGTTTGGAGCCGAGGAGAAACTCGCTGTTTGTGATTCTTCTGACGTTGATTGGAAGTTGATGAAACATTGGCTTTGAACACAAGTCAGCTGCAGATGACTGCGTTTCCAGGGAAGTGTGTGTGTGTGTGTGTGTGTGTGTGTGTGTGTGTGTGTGTGTGTGTGTGTGTGTGTGTGTGTGTGTGTGTGTGTGTGTGTGTGTGTGTGTGTGTGTGCGTGCTTTGTGTGTGCGCGCTAGTGTGTGTGTGTGCGTGCATTATGTGTTTGTGTGTTTGTGTATATTGTGTTAGAGTATCAGAGGACCATATATCAGACTGTGATCCTATCAGCACAGAGATGAACACACATGCTGTCGAGCTCCTATGGTCTCCCCTTCATCTCTCTCATCCTATAGATCACACAGAGAGACTCCTCACCTATATTAACTACACCATCCATCTCTTAGCCTGACACCATGGGTAAGGGAACACAACCCTTTGACTGGGATAACATTACCTAGAGTGACAGTTAAAACGTGGGATCCTTTTTGGCCCAGCCTTGGACCTCTGTCCCACCCCACCTGGCCTCATCCTAACTGTGGTACCTACCTGGCCTCACCCTAACTGTGGTGGCCCCTGCTCTTCCTGTGGTACCTACCTGGCCTCATCCTAACTGTGGTGGCCCCTGCTCTTCCTGTGGTACCTACCTGGCCTCATCCTAACTGTGGTACCTACCTGGCCTCATCCTAACTGTGGTACCTACCTGGCCTCACCCTAACTGTGGTGGCCCCTGCTCTTCCTGTGGTACCTACCTGGCTTCATCCTAACTGTGGTGGCCCCTGCTCTTCCTGGTGTACCTACCTGGCCTCACCCTAACTGTGGTGGCCCCTGCTCTTCCTGTGGTACCTACCTGGCCTCACCCTAACTGTGGTACCTACCTGGCCTCACCCTAACTGTGGTACCTACCTGGCTTCATCCTAACTGTGGTACCTACCTGGCCTCACCCTAACTGTGGTACCTACCTGGCCTCAGCCTAACTGTGGTACCTACCTGGCGTCACCCTAACTGTGGTACCTACCTGGCCTCATCCTAACTGTGGCACATACCTGGCCTCACCCTAACTGTGGTGGCCCCTGCTCTTCCTGTGGTACCTACCTGGCCTCACCCTAACTGTGGTGGCCCCAGCTCTTCCTGTGGTACCTACCTGGCCTCACCCTCACTGTGGTGGCCCTTGCTCTTCCTGTGGTACCTACCTGGCCTCACCCTAACTGTGGTGGCCCCTGCTCTTCCTGTGGTACCTACCTGGCCTCATCCTAACTGTGGTGGCCCCTGCTCTTCCTGTGGTACCTACCTGGCCTCACCCTAACTGTGGTGGCCCCTGCTCTTCCTGTGGTACCTACCTGGCCTCACCCTAACTGTGGTGGCCCCTGCTCTTCCTGTGGTACCTACCTGGCCTCATCCTAACTGTGGTGGCCCCTGCTCTTCCTGTGGTACCTACCTGGCCTCACCCTAACTGTGGTGGCCCCTGCTCTTCTTGTGGTACCTACCTGGCCTCACCCTAACTGTGGTGGCCCCTGCTCTTCCTGTGGTACCTACCTGGCCTCACCCTCACTGTGGTGGCCCTTGCTCTTCCTGTGGTACCTACCTGGCCTCACCCTAACTGTGGTGGCCCCTGCTCTTCCTGTGGTACCTACCTGGCCTCATCCTAACTGTGGTGGCCCCTGCTCTTCCTGTGGTACCTACCTGGCCTCACCCTAACTGTGGTGGCCCCTGCTCTTCCTGTGGTACCTACCTGGCCTCACCCTAACTGTGGTGGCCCCTGCTCTTCCTGTGGTACCTACCTGGCCTCATCCTAACTGTGGTGGCCCCTGCTCTTCCTGTGGTACCTACCTGGCCTCACCCTAACTGTGGTGGCCCCTGCTCTTCCTGTGGTACCTACCTGGCCTCACCCTAACTGTGGTGGCCCCTGCTCTTCCTGTGGTACCTACCTGGCCTCATCCTAACTGTGGTGGCCCCTGCTCTTCCTGTGGTACCTACCTGGCCTCACCCTAACTGTGGTGGCCCCTGCTCTTCTTGTGGTACCTACCTGGCCTCACCCTAACTGTGGTGGCCCCTGCTCTTCCTGGTGTACCGACCTGGCCTCATCCTCACTCTGGTGGCCCCTGCTCTTCCTGTGGTACCTACCTGGCCTCACCCTCACTGTGGTGGCCCCTGCTCTTCCTGTGGTACCCACCTAGCCTCATCCTCACTGTGGTGGCCCCTGCTCTTCCTGTGGCCCCACTAGAGGACACACACACATTGAGAGTTATGTAAAACACCACACACACACACTCACTCTAGTTCGAGCCCTCCACCAACTGAGCCCCCACGGCTCTGACTCTGTTAGTGGAACACACTGTGGCTGGTGTAAATTGGGTTGTAGGGGAAATCCATCCTCATCCAGACATGTTCTCTGTAATGGCTTGGTGATGTTAAAACAGAACTTTGAATAACTGATTTGCTCATATTCAAGTGAGCTGTTTCATGTACAGTACCAGGTAAAAGTTTGGACACACCTGCTCATTCCAGGGTTTTTCTTTATTTTTACTATGTTCTACATTGTTGAATAACAGTGAAGACATCAAAACTATGAAATAACACATATGGAATCATGTAGTAACCCAAACATGACGCTTGGTTGAGAGAATACCAAGAGTGTGCAAAGCTCTCATCAAGGCAAAGGGTGGCTAATTTGAAAAATGTGTTAAACACTTTTTTGGTTAATACATGATTCCATGTTTGTTATTTCTGGACCCTTTCTTTCTAAAATTATCTGCCGAAATTGTTGCAACCCCTATTACTAGCCTGTTCAACCTCTCTTTCGTGTCGTCTTAGATTCCCAAAGATTGGGAAGCAGCTGCGGTCATCCCCCTCTTCAAAGGGGGGGGACACTCTTGACCCAAACTGCTACAGACCTACCCTGCCTTTCTAAGGTCTTCGAAAGCCAAGTCAACAAACAGATTACCAACCTTTTCCAATCCCACCACACCTTCTCCGCTATGCAATCTGGTTTCAGAGCTGGTCATGGGTGCACCTCAGCCACGCTCAAGGTCCTAAACGATATCTTAACTTAATACTGTGCAGCCGTATTCATTGACCTGGCTAAGGCTTTCGACTCAATCGAAATCAATCACCACATCCTCATCGGCAGACTCGATAGCCTTGGTTTCTCAAATGATTGCCTCGCCTGCTTCACCAACTACTTCTCTGATAGAGTTCAGTGTGTCAAATCGGAAGGCCTGTTGTCCGGGCCTCTGGCAGTCTCTATGGGGGAGCCATAGGGTTCAATTCTTGGACCGACTCTCTTCTCTGTATACATCAATGATGTCGCTGTTGCTGCTGGTGAGTCTCTGATCCACCTCTACGCAGACGACACCATTCTGTATACTTCTGGCCCTTCTTTGGACACAGTGTTAACAACCCTCCAGACGAGCTTCAATGCCATACAACACTCCTTCCGTGGCCTCCAATTGCTCTTAAATACAAGTAAAACTAAATGTATGCTCTTCAAAACTGACCATCCTACAGATCCTCGACTTCGGCAATGTAATTTACAAAATAGCCTCCAATACCCTACTCAATAAATTGGATGCAGTCTATCACAGTGCCATCCGTTTTGTCACCAAACCCCCATATATCCTACCCACCACTGCGACCTTTACACTCTCGTTGGCTGACCCTTGCTTCATACTCGTCGCCAAACCCACTGGCTCCAGGTCATCTACAAGACCCTGCTAGGTAAAGTCCCCCCTTATCTCAGCTCGCTGGTCACCATAGCAGCACCCACCTGTAGCACGCACTCCAGCAGGTATGTCTCTCTGGTCACCATAGCAGCACCCACCTGTAGCACGCACTCCAGCAGGTATGTCTCTCTGGTCACCCCCAAAACCAATTCTTCCTTTGGCCGCCTCTCCTTCCAGTTCTCTGCTGCCAATGACTGGAACGAACTACAAAAATCTCTGACACTGGAAACACTTATCTGCCTCACTAGCTTTAAGCATCAGCTGTCAGAGCAGCTCACAGATTACTGCACCTGTACATAGCCCATCTATAATTTAGCCCAAACAACTACCTCTCCCCCTACTGTATTTATTTATTTATTTTGCTCCTTTGCACCCCATTATTTCTATCTCTACCTTGCACATTCTTCCATTGCAAATCTACCATTCCAGTGTTTTACTTGCTATATTGTATTTACTTCGCCACAATGGCCTTTTTTGCCTTTACCTCCCTTATCTCACCTCATTTGCTCACATTGTACATCGACTTATTTTTCTACTGTATTATTGACTGTATGTTTGTTTTACTCCATGTGTAACTCTGTGTTGTTGTATGTGTCGAACTGCTTTGCTTTATCTTGGCCAAGTCGCAATTGTAAATGAGAACTTGTTCTCAACTTGCCTACCTGGTTAAATAAAGGTGTTTTGATGTCTTCACTATTATTCAACAATGTAGTAAAAATTCAGAAAAACCCTGGAATGAGTAGATGTGTCCAAACTTTTGACTGGTACAGTACGTCTTCCATCCTAACTCTCACCTCAAAAGAAAATAGCCAAAATCCCAAAATCTCTGTCCACCATTATCTCTCTCTCTCTCTCTCTCTCTCTCTCTCTCTCTCTCTCTCTCTCTCTCTCTCTCTCTCTCTCTCTCTCTCTCTCTCTCTCTCTCTCTCTCTCTCTCTCTCTCTCTCTCTCTCTCTCTCTCTCTCTCTATCTCTCTCTCTGTCTCTCTCTCTCTCTCTCTCTCTCTCTCTCTCTCTCTCTCTATCTCTCTCTCTCTCTCTCTCTCTCACTCTCTTTCCCTCTCACTCTCTCCTCAGCCTCTGCCCTTTTCCTCCCTAAATAAATGTCCTCCTGCATGCACCACGTGCAGATTGGGAAATGTGGTAAACGCCAGCATTCATCACTGTCTCCCTGAGTTATTGTCCTCTCCTACTCTCTCTCCTCTCCTTCTCTCTCTCTCCTCTGTCTCTCTTTCCCTCATTCTTTTTTGGAGAGTATTGGTAGTTCGGTCTGTCGGTTTTCAAAACCCCCAGCTGTGTGTATGTGTACCTGTGCGTGTGTGTGTGTGTGTGTGGAGAGAAGGTTCCGCTGCCGGGATCCTGAGGGACTTCTACTGGTGCACACTGGCTTGTTCTTATTAATGCTGCTGGCTGCTAGGAGATTTAGCAGACTGGAGCCTGGGCAGAGTCTGAGGGGAGGAAACAGCCTTGTCCTGTCTCCACTGGGGAGGAGAGTAGAGAGAGAGATGTTTTTTTTTATTCATTCTTGCCTGTTCCCTCTCTCTCTCCCTCTGTCTCATTTTTGTTCTTGTGTTCTCTCTCTCTCTGTTGGGAGTGTCAGAGGAAAATGGCTGCAGTTGCCAGGGGGTGTTCAATATCCCTGCACTTAAGAGGTTTGAGATAGGATTCTGTAGTAGCAGGGTTGGCTGGCTGATTGTGAGTGCTGTGTAGGAGTGTTTATGCGTGCATGTGTGGCTGTGTGTGTGTGTGTGTGTGTGTGTGTGTGTGTGTGTGTGTGTGTGTGTGTGTGTGTGTGTGTGTGTGTGTGTGTGTGTGTGTGTGTGTGTGTGTGTGTGTGTGTGTGTGTGTGTGTGTGTGTGTGTGTATGTATGTATGTATGTGTGGCTGTGCGTGTGTGTGGCTGTGTGTGAGTGTGTGTAGGGTTGTGTGAAAAGACAGAGAGGAGTGAAAGAGCACCAAGTCATCTGTAAGTGGCTGAAGTGGTGTCCTTTGGCCTCCGAGATCAGTGTGAACCATGAAATGGAGGGCCGTGGTATTTTAGCCCTAGGGCCAGTCCTTAGCTGTGAAACAGTCTTCAGTGTTCAGGACCCCTCAGTGTTTTTCCTACCATGAACCAGACCCTGGTCTCTGTCAATGACTCGTCTTGATCCACTCTCCAATGGGGTGAATAGCCGTTGTTCACTCATGCATTCGTAGATCAGTGGCCTTCGTTTATTAAAGGAGGTTGTTGTATCTGTGAATGCCCTGACCCCCCCCCCCCCCAGCTTCTGACACACACAGGATGTCAGTTCAGGTTATTAAAGGCCTTTGCTGGGAGATTCGCCACGCGTTCCTTGACAGATCCTCAGAAGAAGGAGGAAGAAGGGATGTAAAAAGGAGGAATCTGTGGAATCCTTGACTGTCATTGTCCTCTCAGCCAAAGTTCTGACCACCCCCACCCGACCCCTTGGTGAGTGACAGACCCATTGTCCAATCGAGAGGCCTCCCTTGGACCCCATTTGGAGTTATCATTTTGAGGACCCTGTTGGACTGAAGTGTTCTAGGGATGGATTTTTCTTTTGTTGAGAAACCCTGGCATGTCCATATGAACTTGTGTACAAGTGTGCAAGCAGCATCCATGCAGGGGGCCCACCTCCCCCAAATGGCCCTTATCCTCTCTTGTCATTATTGTGACCCCTGTGGCCTCTGTCAACTTTTCTTAATGACAGTTGCCATTGTCCCCCTGTTGGAATGGGTGAAAGGCGTTGGGACAGTGAATACAGTAATACAGGAGCAGTCCTGTTGATTGTCATGCTGACCCTCAGCCTGAGGCCACTGTTTGGCTTACTGCATGTTACTAATTTGACTGACATCACGACTTGGGAATGACTTGGTCTGTAGCTCATCTAGAATATGGGGGAAAGAGGACAGAATCATAGTGGTCTATGCAGGTTTAAGCCAAGGACAAAAGGAGACTTCTGGGACTCTACTGTACGGATCCACAATGCAGAATTAACCCTGCTTTGTCCTGGCCTCTTTAACCCCTTCTATTGACCTGTCAGGCTTTCTCCCTTTCCAACTCTGCATGTCCAGTGCTGTTCCAGTTAATAGGAGTATCCCCACTGCAATTCTGACAATTCCCTCAGTCAAGTGTAGATTAAAATTTGTCCTCTTCTTATCGCCCATCACAAATGAGAGGATGAGAGGGTTTGGTCCTAAATTGCTATTTTCTTCCCAGTAACCCCCTACTCATTGGGAAGTGTGTCGGGCCCCTTCTCCCACAATGCAGTGCTGCATTATTAATGGGACGGCTATGGTAGTAGTGGCGGTGACGTCTCTGGGCCGACTGGAACACAGTTGGGTGACAGAGAAGAAAAGGCCCTCATTAAAATGGTAAAGAGTTAGAAGGGACTAATCCCTTAATCTCGGTCCCTGGCCCCCGGGTCTGGCCCCGGCCCCGACTTATGCCTCCTTAAAGAGGAGATGAGGGGGAACGGGGCCCTTAATGTTGCCCCCAGGCTTTACCTCAGGGCTGTATTAGGGAACGGGCCAGGATCGGCGACTGGAGGAAGGTGATGGGGAAGAATGAGGAGAGAGATTAGGGAGGGGAGAGGGGAAGGGAGGAAGAGGGGAAGAGAGGAAGAGGGGAAGAGATGAAGAGGGGAAGCAAGGGCCCTGGGTAATTTGCCAGAAATGCACTGATGGTGGTGGTGTAACTGAGTCAGGTTAGTAGGCCTCCTTGCTCGCACACTCTTTCTCAGTTCTGCCCACAAATTGTCTATAGGATTGAGGTGAGGGCTTTGTGATGGCCACTCCAATACCTTGACTTTGTTGTCCTTAAGCCATTTTGCCACAACTTTGGAAGTATGCTTGGGGTCATTGTCCAGTTGGAAGACCCATTTCCGACCAAGCTTTAACTTCCTGACTGATGTATTGAGTGTTGCCTAAATATATCCACATAATTTTCTTTCCTCATAATGCCATTATGTCCAAACAGTTCTAATTTTGTTTCATCCGACCAGAGGACATTTCTCCAAAAAGTACGATCTTTGTCCCCATGTGCAGTTGCAACCCGTAGTCTGGCTTTTTTATGGCGGTTTTGGAGCAGGGGCTTCGTCCTTGCCGAGTGGCCTTTCAGGTTATGTCGTTATAGGACTTGTTTTATAGTGGATATTGTACCTGTTTCCTCCAGCATCTTCACAAGGTCCTTTGCTGTTGTTCTGGGATTGATTCGCACTTTTCGCACCAAAGTAGGTTCGTCACTAGGAGACAGAACGCGTCTGACGGCTGCTTGGTCCCATGGTGTTTACATATATATTTACTACTGCACTGTGTATGCCATTGTACATCTGCCTTTGTACATGTACTTGTGTGTAAGGAGTAGGGTTATGAAATGTCCATGTCAATGATCGTCTTGGCTGTGAATGTCACTGGTATGTCCAACAGCTGCATGTCCCCTAGGTCGGATCCCGGGTTGGGTTTTAAACAGATCACAACTTCTGAACCACTAGTGATGTACCCTGTCTCCCCCGAGTCCCCGTCACCACCACTACCCTTCTGCTCAGCACTGCAGACTTAATCACACACACACACACACACACGCACGCACGCACGCACACACACACACACACACACACACACATATATACACACACACACACACACACACACACACACACACACACACACACACACACACACACATACACACACACACACACACACACACGTACGTACTGGCGCATACAGTGGACACATCTCAGAGGAGCTGAAATGTTCAAACCACACGGACACCGTGGTGAAGAAGGTACGGACGTGATTCTTCAACCTCAGGAGGCTATAGAGATTCAGCTTGTCCCCGAGGGCCCACGCAGTATTCTGCAGACGCGCCATCGAGAGCATTCTGTCTGGCTGCTTCACAGCCTGGTACTGCAACTCCACCGCCACTGACATCAAGGTGCTACAGAGGGTAGTACCCTCACCATTGGGTGCTCATTGCCAACCTCTGACCTGTTGGAGCTCGAAGCTGGAGAATTTCACTGTATCCTGCATTCTTCCTGTGCATGTGACTAATAAACTCTAATCTAAATCCACGCCCGAACGAACGCACCCACATATGGCAGGGTAGCCTAGTGGTTAGAGCGGTGGACTAGTAACCGGAAGGTTGCAAGTTCAAACCCCCGAGCTGACAAGGCAGTTAACCCACTGTTCCTAGGCCGTCATTGAAAATAAGAATTTGTTCTTAACTGCCTAGTTAAATAAAGGTAAAATAATAACAATACACACACAGCCTTACATGCACTTACTGTAGTGTCTGTAGAACAGCCTTTATTAAGCCATGCAGAGGTCTCCAGTAGACAGACGGGGAACCACAGTTTATTTCCTCACGGACTGGAGACACAGTTAGCTGTTAGATGAGAACACATATATCCTGTAGATTACAATCTTATCACGTGGCCAACAGTGAGTGAGAGAGAGATGAGAGATGAGAGATGGGGAGAGGGTTGCACAATGTGAGTAGAGAGAGAGAGAATACCATTTCCAAGAGCAAGTGAAATGAATGGATTCATTGATTATATGTAATAGTTTATAATACAGTTAACCCACAGAGAATACAGTATTCCCAGCCAGGTCACCCACCCTAACCCACAGAGAATACAGTATTCCCAGCCAGGTCACCCACCCTAACCCACAGAGAATACAGTATTCCCAGCCAGGTCACCCACCCTAACCCACAGAGAATACAGTATTCCCAGCCAGGTCACCCGTCATACAAGTCAGTATTCGATGTCCATCCTTGTCTGAGGACTTCGGAAGATGATGTGGAAACCAGCCACTAGTGAGCGCTGTTACCTTCAAGTAGGTTTTGGTTTTGTGAGGGCATTGTGGACGGGAATGGAGGAGGGCTGTGAGCATCTGCCTCTGATTCCCAAGGTTGCAAGTTCAAATCCAGCAATATAAAGTTATTTTTGTTTTAAGCTTACCCCAAACCTTAACCCTTACCTTAACCATTCGGAGTTAATGCCTGACCTTAAGACTTCAGAGTTTATGCCAAAACTCAACCTTAAACACTTATACATTTGACGTTTGCAACAACTTATAAATTTGACATTTGAGAAACATGGATGAACATCTAATTTTGACGTGAGACTGAGACCTAGTTATCCAGTAATGTGCTTATTCAGCT
>NW_027261086.1:107500-110000 GCF_045791955.1 Oncorhynchus clarkii lewisi
ATCTGAATTTTCCTTATTGTAAAACCAAACCACACACACACACACGCACGCATGCACACACACACACACAGGGACAGCACACAGAGTAATTAGGCAAAAATCCAGAGGCGGAGGAGAAATTAAACACACACACACACACACACTCACACACACACACACACACACACACACACACACACACACAGTGTTGTTCCTTTTGATCTGTGTGAAGGCGAGGCTGTAGTCCCTCCCAGGTTCATCTCTTAATAGAAACAGATGTACCTGCAAACTGAATACCTCAACAGTGTTCCAGTCTGTTGAGATATACACATGCTCCCCTACTGGGGAAGTGGAGTAAGGATGATTAAAGTATCTCTAGCACCTTGTCTAATATTAGGGTATTCATGGATGTCTCTGTTATTTAGAGTACTCACAGCTACATGGATGGATTCTAGGTGATGTCTCTATTATTTAGGGTACTCACAGCTACATGGACTGATTCTAGGTGATGTCTCTGTTATTTAGAGTACTCACAGCTACATGGATGGGTTCTAGGTAATGTTTCTGTTATTTAGGGTACTCACAGCTACATGGACGGATTCTAGGTGATGTCTCTGTTATTTATTAGACCTCAGTAGACCCCAGTGTCCTGATCCTTCACAGGTGAGGTGAGGAAGACATCACCATTACTGCAGTGAGAAAGCAACCCTACACAAACACACATACAGTTGAAGTCGGAAGTTTAAATACACTTAGGTTGGAGTCATTAAAACTCATTTTTCAACCACTCTAACAACAAACTATAGTTTTGGCAAGTTGGTTAGGACATCTACTTTGTGCATGACACAAGTAATTTTTCCAACAATTGTTTACAGACAGATTATTTCACTTATAATTCACTGTATCACAATTCCAGTGGGTCAGAAGTTTACATACACTAAGTTGACTGTCCCTTTTAACAGCTTGGAAAATTCCATAAAATGATGTTTTAGAAGCTTCTGATAGGCTAAGTGACATCATTCGAGCCAATTGGAGGTGTACCTGTGGATATATTTCAAGGCCTACCTTCAGTGCCTCTTTGCATGGCATCATGGGAAAATCAAAAGAAATCAGGCATGACCTCAGAAAACAAATTGTAGACCCCCACAAGTCTGATTCATCCTTGGGAGCAATTTCCAAACACCTGAAGGTACCACGTTCCTCTGTACAAACAATAGTACTGAAGTATAAACACCATGGGACATGCAGCTGTCATACCCCTCAGGAAGGAAACGTGTTCTGTCCCATAGAGATGAACGTACTTTAGTGTGAAAAGTGCAAATCAATCCCAGAGCAACAGCAAAGGACCTTGTGAAGATGCTGGAGGAAACAGATACAAAAGTATCTATTTCCACAGTAAAACAAGTCCTATATCGATATAACCTGAAAGGCCGCTCGGCAAGGAAGAAGCCACTGCTCTAGAACCGCCATAAAAAAACAGACCACGGTTTGCAACTGCACATGGGGACAAAATCGTACTTTTTGGAGAAATGCCCTCTGGTCTGATGAAACAAAATTAGAACTGTTTGGCCATAATGACCATCGTTATGTTTGGAGGAAAAAGGGGGAAGCTTGCAAGCTGAAGAACACCATCCCAACCGTAAAGCACGGGGGTGGCAGCATCAAGTTGTGTGGGTGCTTTGCTGCAGGAGGGACTGGTGCACTTCACAAAATAGATGGCATCATGAGGATGGAAAATGATATGGATATATTGAAGCAACATCTTAAGACGGTCAGGAAGTTAAAGCTTGGTCAAAAATGGGTCTTCCAACTGGACAATGACCCCAAGCATACTTCAAAAGTTGTGGCAAAATGGCTTAAGGAATACAAAGTCAAGGTATTGGAGTGGCCATCACAAATCCCTGACCTCAATCCTATTTGTTGGCAGAACTGAAAAAGCATGTGCGAGCAAGGAGGCCTACAAACCTGACTCAGTTACACCTGCTCTGTCAGGAGGAATGGGCCAAAATGCCCCCAACTTATTGTGGGAAGCTTGTGGAAGGCTACCTGAAACGTTTGACCCAAGTTAAACAATTTAAAGGCAATGTTACCAAATACTAATTGAGTGTATGCAAACTTCTGACCCACTGGGAATGTGATGAAAGAAATAAAAGCTGAAATAAATCATTCTCTCTACTATTATTCCGACATTTCACATTCTTAAAATAAAGTGGTGATCCTAACTGACCTTAGACAGGGAATTTTTCATAGGATTAAAAGTCAGGAATTGTGAAAACCTTTTTTCTTTTTAGCTTGGCCTTGGCTAACTGCCAGCACACAATAACTACTGCAGAGAGAGAGAGAGAGAGAGAGAGAGAGAGAGAGAGGAGAGAGAGAGAGAGAGAGAGAGAGAGAGAGGGAGGAGAGAGAGAGAGAGAGGGAGAGAGCGAGAGAGCAAGAGAGAGAGAGAGAGAGAGAGAGAGATGGAGGAGAGAGAGAGAGAGAGAGAGAGATAGAGAGAGAGAGATAGAGAGAGAGAGAT
>NW_027261086.1:115000-180000 GCF_045791955.1 Oncorhynchus clarkii lewisi
TGTTAAGTAGGTTTACTATAGTACACTCAACCTTACACTATCACTGCTACCTTACACTGTCACTGCTACCTTACACTGTCACTGCTACCTTATACTATCACTGCTACCTTACACAGTCACTGCTACCTTATATTATCCCTGCTACCTTACACTATCACTGCTACCTTACACTGTCACTGCTACCTTACACCGTCACTGCTACTTATACTATCCCTGCTACCTTACACTATCACTGCTACCTTACACTATCACTGCTACCTTACACTATCACTGCTACCTTACACTAACTATCACTGCTACCTTACACTGTCACTGCTACCTTACACTATCACTGCTACCTTACACTAACTATCACTGCTACCTTACACTAACTATCACTGCTACCTTACACTGTCACTGCTACCTTACACTGTCACTGCTACCTTACACTATCACTGCTACCTTACATGATCACTGCTACCTTACACTATCACTGCTACCTTACACTATCACTGCTACCTTACACTGTCACTGCTACCTTACACTGTCACTGCTACCTTACACTATCACTGCTACCTTACATTATCACTGCTACCTTACACTATCACTGCTACCTTACACTATCACTTCTACCTTACACTATCACTGCTACCTAACATTATCACTGCTACATTACACTAACTATCACTGGTACCTTACACTGTCACTGCTACCTTACACTATCACTGCTACCTTACACTGTCACTGCTACCTTACACTGTCACTGCTACCTTACACTATCACTGCAACCTTACACTATCACTGCTACCTTACACTATCACTGCTACCTTACACTATCACTGCTACCGTACGCTATCACTGCTACCTTACACTATCACTGCTACCTTACACTGTCACTGCTACCTTACACTATCACTGCTACCTTACACTGTCACTGCTACCTTACACTGTCACTGCTACCTTACACTATCACTGCTACCTTACACTATCACTGCTACCTTACACTATCACTGCTACCTTACACTATCACTGCTACCTTACACTGTCACTGCTACCTTACACTGTCACTGCTACCTTACACTATCACTGCTACCTTACACTGTCACTGCTACCTTACACTGTCACTGCTACCTTACACTGTCACTGCTACCTTACACTGTCACTGCTACCTTACACTGTCACTGCTACCTTACACTATCACTGCTACCTTACACTATCACTGCTACCTTACACTATCACTGCTACCTTACACTATCACTGCTACCTAACACCATCCTGACACCACACTCCGAGGGCCCTCACCTCCTCCCTGTAGGAGGTACACTGTCACTGCAGACTAGTGAAATGAAGCAGATGAGTGTAGTCTAACGTGTATATGTATGAATGTCAAAGCTCCTTTGACTTTACACACACACACACACACACACACACACACACACACACACACACACACACACACACACACACACACACACACACACACACACACACACACACACACATACACACACACACAGGCGTGGCATACCTGTCAACACCAGACAAATCCTACTCATCCTCCTGTATTTCCTGCAGAGTGACGCCACACTGAAATGCTTCTCCGTAATTGAAATTAAGGGCGGCAGCAGTAAGAGGATTTTCACAGGGCCGTCGACAGCCCCAATCTCTCTTTCTTTCCCTCCATATTGTCTGTGTCATTCAGGCTGCAACAAAGGGCTGCCTACCTGTTCCACACTGCACTTTGATATGTTACGCAGAGACAGGACACACACACACACGCACACACACATACACACACACACACGCACGCACGCACGCACACACACACACACACACACACACACACACACACACATGTGTTCAGCTTAGAAGTGTTGAGTCATGTGTTCTATGGAAGTGTAGAGTCATGTGTTCTATGGAAGTGTAGAGTCATGTGTTCTATGGAAGTGTGGAGTCATGTGTTCTATGGAAGTCTATAGTCATGTGTTCTATGGAAGTCTATAGCCATGTGGTCTATGGAAGTGTAGAGTCGTGTTCTATGGAAGTGTAGAGTAATGTGTTCTATGGAAGTCTAGAGTCATGTGTTCTATGGAAGTCTATAGTCATGTGTTCTATGGGAGTGTGGAGTCATGTGTTCTATGGAAGTGTAGAGTCATGTGTTCTATGGAAGTGTAGAGTCATGTGTTCTATGGAAGTCTAGAGTCATGTGTTCTATGGAAGTGTAGAGTCATGTGTTCTATGGAAGTGTAGAGTCATGTGGTCTATGGAAGTGTAGAGTCATGGGGTCTATGAAAGTCTATAGCCATGTGGTCTATGGAAGTGTAGAGTCATGTGTTCTATGGAAGTGTAGAGTCATGTGTTCTATGGAAGTCTAGAGTCATGTGTTCTATGGAAGTGTAGAGTCGTGTTCTATGGAAGTGTAGAGTCATGTGTTCTATGGAAGTATATAGTCATGTGTTCTATGGAAGTGTGGAGTCATGTGTTCTATGGAAGTGTAGAGTCATGTGTTCTATGGAAGTGTAGAGTCATGTGGTCTATGGGAGTGTAGAGTCATGTGTTCTATGGAAGTGTAGAGTCATGTGTTCTATGGAAGTGTAGAGTCATGTGGTCTATGGAAGTGTAGAGTCATGGGGTCTATGAAAGTCTATAGCCATGTGGTCTATGGAAGTGTAGAGTCATGTGTTCTATGGAAGTGTAGAGTCATGTGTTCTATGGAAGTGTAGAGTCATGTGTTCTATGGAAGTGTAGAGTCATGTGTTCTATGGAAGTGTGGAGTCATGTGTTCTATGGAAGTGTAGAGTCATGTGGTCTATGGAAGTGTAGAGACATGGGGTCTATGAAAGTCTATAGCCATGTGGTCTATGGAAGTGTAGAGTCATGTGTTCTATGGAAGTGTAGAGTCATGTGTTCTATGGAAGTCTAGAGTCATGTGTTCTATGGAAGTGTAGAGTCATGTGTTCTATGGAAGTGTAGAGTCATGTGGTCTATGGAAGTGTAGAGTCATGTGTTCTATGGAAGTGTAGAGTCGTGTTCTATGGAAGTGTAGAGTCATGTGTTCTATGGAAGTGTAGAGTCATGTGTTCTATGGAAGTGTGGAGTCATGTGTTCTATGGAAGTCTATAGCCATGTGTTCTATGGAAGTCTATAGTCATGTGTTCTATGGAAGTGTAGAGTCGTGTTCTATGGAAGTGTAGACTCATGTGATCTATGGAAGTCTATAACCATGTGTTCTATGGAAGTGTAGAGTCATGTGTTCTATGGAAGTGTAGAGTCATGTGTTCTATGGAAGTGTAGAGTCATGTGTTCTATGGAAGTGTAGAGTCGTGTTCTATGGAAGTGTAGAGTCATGTGTTCTATGGAAGTCTATAGCCATGTGTTCTATGGAAGTGTAGAGTCATGTGTTCTATGGAAGTGTAGAGTCATGTGTTCTATGGAAGTGTAGAGTCATGTGTTCTATGGAAGTGTAGAGTCATGTGGTCTATGGAAGTGTAGAGTCATGGGGTCTATGAAAGTCTATAGCCATGTGGTCTATGGAAGTGTAGAGTCATGTGTTCTATGGAAGTGTAGAGTCATGTGTTCTATGGAAGTGTAGAGTCATGTGTTCTATGGAAGTGTAGAGTCATGTGTTCTATGGAAGTGTGGAGTCATGTGTTCTATGGAAGTGTGGAGTCATGTGTTCTATGGAAGTGTAGAGTCATGTGTTCTATGGAAGTGTAGAGTCATGTGGTCTATGGAAGTGTAGAGTCATGTGTTCTATGGAAGTGTAGAGTCGTGTTCTATGGAAGTGTAGAGTCATGTGTTCTATGGAAGTGTAGAGTCATGTGTTCTATGGAAGTGTAGAGTCATGTGTTCTATGGAAGTGTAGAGTCATGTGGTCTATGGAAGTGTAGAGTCATGGGGTCTATGAAAGTCTATAGCCATGTGGTCTATGGAAGTGTAGAGTCGTGTTCTATGGAAGTGTAGAGTAATGTGTTCTATGGAAGTCTAGAGTCATGTGTTCTATGGAAGTCTATAGTCATGTGTTCTATGGGAGTGTGGAGTCATGTGTTCTATGGAAGTGTAGAGTCATGTGTTCTATGGAAGTGTAGAGTCATGTGTTCTATGGAAGTGTAGAGTCATGTGGTCTATGGGAGTGTAGAGTCATGTGTTCTATGGAAGTGTAGAGTCATGTGTTCTATGGAAGTGTAGAGTCATGTGTTCTATGGAAGTCTATAGCCATGTGTTCTATGGAAGTGTAGAGTCATGTGTTCTATGGAAGTGTAGAGTCATGTGGTCTATGGAAGTGTAGAGACATGGGGTCTATGAAAGTCTATAGCCATGTGGTCTATGGAAGTGTAGAGTCATGTGTTCTATGGAAGTGTAGAGTCATGTGTTCTATGGAAGTCTAGAGTCATGTGTTCTATGGAAGTGTAGAGTCATGTGTTCTATGGAAGTGTAGAGTCATGTGGTCTATGGGAGTGTAGAGTCATGTGTTCTATGGAAGTGTAGAGTCATGTGTTCTATGGAAGTGTAGAGTCATGTGTTCTATGGAAGTCTATAGCCATGTGTTCTATGGAAGTGTAGAGTCATGTGTTCTATGGAAGTGTAGAGTCATGTGTTCTATGGAAGTGTAGAGTCATGTGTTCTATGGAAGTGTAGAGTCATGTGGTCTATGGAAGTGTAGAGTCATGGGGTCTATGAAAGTCTATAGCCATGTGGTCTATGGAAGTGTAGAGTCATGTGTTCTATGGAAGTGTAGAGTCATGTGTTCTATGGAAGTCTAGAGTCATGTGTTCTATGGAAGTGTAGAGTCGTGTTCTATGGAAGTGTAGAGTCATGTGTTCTGTGGAAGTCTAGAGTCATGTGTTCTATGGAAGTATATAGTCATGTGTTCTATGGAAGTGTGGAGTCATGTGTTCTATGGAAGTGTAGAGTCATGTGTTCTATGGAAGTGTAGAGTCATGTGGTCTATGGGAGTGTAGAGTCATGTGTTCTATGGAAGTGTAGAGTCATGTGTTCTATGGAAGTGTAGAGTCATGTGGTCTATGGAAGTGTAGAGTCATGGGGTCTATGAAAGTCTATAGCCATGTGGTCTATGGAAGTGTAGAGTCATGTGTTCTATGGAAGTGTAGAGTCATGTGTTCTATGGAAGTGTAGAGTCATGTGTTCTATGGAAGTGTAGAGTCATGTGTTCTATGGAAGTGTGGAGTCATGTGTTCTATGGAAGTGTAGAGTCATGTGGTCTATGGAAGTGTAGAGACATGGGGTCTATGAAAGTCTATAGCCATGTGGTCTATGGAAGTGTAGAGTCATGTGTTCTATGGAAGTGTAGAGTCATGTGTTCTATGGAAGTCTAGAGTCATGTGTTCTATGGAAGTGTAGAGTCATGTGTTCTATGGAAGTGTAGAGTCATGTGGTCTATGGAAGTGTAGAGTCATGTGTTCTATGGAAGTGTAGAGTCGTGTTCTATGGAAGTGTAGAGTCATGTGTTCTATGGAAGTGTAGAGTCATGGGTAGCCTAGTGGTAGAGCGTTGGACTAGTAACCGGAAGGTTGCGAGTTCAAACCCCCGAGCTGACAAGGTACAAATCTGTCGTTCTGCCCCTGAACAGGCAGTTAACCCACTGTTCCCAGGCCGTCATTGAAAATAAGAATTTGTTCTTAACTGACTTGCCTGGTTAAATAAAGGTAAAATAAAAAAAAAAAAAAATGTGTTCTATGGAAGTGTGGAGTCATGTGTTCTATGGAAGTCTATAGCCATGTGTTCTATGGAAGTCTATAGTCATGTGTTCTATGGAAGTGTAGAGTCGTGTTCTATGGAAGTGTAGACTCATGTGATCTATGGAAGTCTATAACCATGTGTTCTATGGAAGTGTAGAGTCATGTGTTCTATGGAAGTGTAGAGTCATGTGTTCTATGGAAGTGTAGAGTCATGTGTTCTATGGAAGTGTAGAGTCGTGTTCTATGGAAGTGTAGAGTCATGTGTTCTATGGAAGTCTATAGCCATGTGTTCTATGGAAGTGTAGAGTCATGTGTTCTATGGAAGCGTAGAGTCATGTGTTCTATGGAAGTGTAGAGTCATGTGTTCTATGGAAGTGTAGAGTCATGTGGTCTATGGAAGTGTAGAGTCATGGGGTCTATGAAAGTCTATAGCCATGTGGTCTATGGAAGTGTAGAGTCATGTGTTCTATGGAAGTGTAGAGTCATGTGTTCTATGGAAGTGTAGAGTCATGTGTTCTATGGAAGTGTAGAGTCATGTGTTCTATGGAAGTGTGGAGTCATGTGTTCTATGGAAGTGTGGAGTCATGTGTTCTATGGAAGTGTAGAGTCATGTGTTCTATGGAAGTGTAGAGTCATGTGGTCTATGGAAGTGTAGAGTCATGTGTTCTATGGAAGTGTAGAGTCGTGTTCTATGGAAGTGTAGAGTCATGTGTTCTATGGAAGTGTAGAGTCATGTGTTCTATGGAAGTGTAGAGCCATGTGTTCTATGGAAGTCTATAGTCATGTGTTCTATGGAAGTGTAGAGTCGTGTTCTATGGAAGTGTAGAGTCATGTGATCTATGGAAGTCTATAACCATGTGTTCTATGGAAGTGTAGAGTCATGTGTTCAATGGAAGTGTAGAGTCGTGTTCTATGGAAGTGTAGAGTCATGTGTTCTATGGAAGTCTATAGCCATGTGTTCTATGGAAGTGTAGAGTCATGTGTTCTATGGAAGTGTAGAGTCATGTGTTCTATGGAAGTGTAGAGTCCTGTCTTCTATGGAAGTGTAGAGTCATGTGTTCTATGGAAGTCTATAGACATGTGTTCTATGGAAGTGTAGAGTCATGTGTTCTATGGAAGTGTGGAGTCATGTGTTCTATGGAAGTGTGGAGTCATGTGTTCTATGGAAGTGTAGAGTCATGTGTTCTATGGAAGTGTGGAGTCATGTGTTCTATGGAAGTGTAGAGTCATGTGTTCTATGGAAGTGTAGAGTCATGTGTTCTATGGAAGTGTGGAGTCATGTGTTCTACGGAAGTGTAGAGTCATGTGTTCTATGGAAGTGTAGAGTCATGTGTTTCTATGGAAGTGTAGAGTCATGTGTTCTATGGAAATGTAGAGTCGTGTTCTATGGAAGTGTAGAGTCATGTGTTCTATGGAAGTCTAGAGTCATGTGTTCTATGGAAGTGTAGAGTCATGTGTTCTATGGAAGTGTAGAGTCGTGTGGTCTATGGAAGTGTAGAGTCATGTGTTCTATGGAAGTGTAGAGTCGTGTGGTCTATGGAAGTGTGGAGTCATGTGTTCTATGGAAGTGTAGAGTCATGTGTTCTATGGAAGTGTAGAGTCATGTGTTCTATGGAAGTGTAGAGTCATGTGTTCTATGGAAGTGTAGAGTCATGTGTTCTGTGGAAGTCTAGTCATGTGTTCTATGGAAGTGTGGAGTCATGTGTTCTATGGAAGTGTGGAGTCATGTGTTCTATGGAAGTGTAGAGTCGTGTGTGTGTGTGTTTGTTTTTACTTTGTGGGGACCAGAAGTCTTCACATGGATAGGAAAATAAGTAACATTCAGACAAGTGAGTACATTTTGCCAATCCCCACAAGGAAAAAGGCTATTTTAGATTTAGGGGTTAGATTTAGGGATAGGGTTACAGTTATGTTTAGCGTTAGGAGTTTGAAGTTAGGGATATGGGGTTTAGTGTTATGGTTATGGTTAGGGTTAGGGTTAGGTTTAGGGTTAGGTTTAGGGTTAGGGGTTTGAGAAAATAGGATTTTGGATGAGAATCAATTGTTTGGTCCCCACAAGGATACACTGTAAACATAGAAAGTCTCAGAACAACCTGATTGTGTAGTGAAACCATGAAAAGCAGTGCACCTAAGCTGAGATCTGGTGTTTGGAGGGGTTAGAATGTAATTAATACACATAATCTGGTTTAAAACAGACATGAAGTACTCTGAAACACCCAAAGTGATTCTTCAACCTGAATATGGATGTTTTTAAGAGAGTGTTGTGGAAATGCTTTTAGGGGTTTCAGTGCATGTCAAACGCAGCATCAAACACTAAATATTGATTGATTATAAGGGCCTATGGACAGTTATTTTTGTGCAGTTGTGGAATAATATCTTACTTCACATATCTTTCATGAGGATAACCAAGAAGAGAGAAAATCATTAGAAGTCTGGTTTTAATCACCTTGCATTTCCTATCTTGTGGGTAATTAAACAATGTTTCACACAACGTTGTATGCCTGTTTGAAGAAATACAAGTATATTTACTGTATCAGTATTAAGCTTGTTGTGCCATGAGGGGTAATGAATCATGATGAATGGATATCTAAACCGTCTGGCAAATGAACGTCCAATGAGGACAGCACCCATTCCCACATTCAAGATTCAGAAGAGGTAAGGGCAGAGTCCTGAATTTCTGCAGTTCAACCTCCAGTTACTGCTGGTGTGCTTGACAAAGCCTGCCTAAATGGTATAACATGGCAAATGATCAAATGCATGAACCCATGTTAAACATGAAGACACTTCAGACAAAGGGATCTAGATCTGCACTAGACAGGATTCAAAACATCAGAATGATGTTTAGACGCTTTAGAGAGAGGACACGACACCAAAAGAGAAGGGATCTAATTCTGCACTAAACAGAACCTTTTCTGTTATCTCTCCCAGTCTCTGACAAGATGTCTGATTCTGCACTAAACAGAACCCTCTTCTGTTATCTCTCCCAGTCCCTGACAAGGTGTCTGATTCTGCACTAAACAGAGCCCTTTTCTGTTATCTCTCCCAGTCCCTGACAAGGTGTCTGATTCTGCACTAAACAGAACCTTTTCTGTTATCTCTCCCAGTCCCTGACAAGGTGTCTGATTCTGCACTAAACAGAGCCCTTTTCTGTTATCTCTCCCAGTCCCTGACAAGGTGTCTGATTCTGCACTAAACAGAACCTTTTCTGTTATCTCTCCCAGTCCCTGACAAGGTGTCTGATTCTGCACTAAACAGAACCTTTTCTGTTATCTCTCCCAGTCCCTGACAAGGTGTCAGATTCTGCACTAAACAGAACCTTTTCTGTTATCTCTCCCAGTCTCTGACAAGATGTCTGATTCTGCACTAAACAGAACCCTCTTCTGTTATCTCTCCCAGTCCCTGACAAGGTGTCTGATTCTGCACTAAACAGAGCCCTTTTCTGTTATCTCTCCCAGTCCCTGACAAGGTGTCTGATTCTGCACTAAACAGAACCTTTTCTGTTATCTCTCCCAGTCCCTGACAAGGTGTCTGATTCTGCACTAAACAGAGCCCTTTTCTGTTATCTCTCCCAGTCCCTGACAAGGTGTCTGATTCTGCACTAAACAGAACCTTTTCTGTTATCTCTCCCAGTCCCTGACAAGGTGTCTGATTCTGCACTAAACAGAACCTTTTCTGTTATCTCTCCCAGTCCCTGACAAGGTGTCAGATTCTGCACTAAACAGAACCTTTTCTGTTATCTCTCCCAGTCCCTGACAAGGTGTCTGATTCTGCACTAAACAGAACCCTCTTCTGTTATCTCTCCCAGTCCCTGACAAGGTGTCTGATTCTGCACTAAACAGAGCCCTTTTCTGTTATCTCTCCCAGTCCCTGACAAGGTGTCTGATTCTGCACTAAACATAACCCTTTTCTGTTAACTCTCCCAGTCCCTGACAAGGTGTCTGATTCTGCACTAAACAGAGCCCTTTTCTGTTATCTCTCCCAGTCCCTGACAAGGTGTCTGATTCTGCACTAAACAGAGCCCTTTTCTGTTATCTCTCCCAGTCCCTGACAAGGTGTCTGATTCTGCACTAAACAGAGCCCTTTTCTGTTATCTCTCCCAGTCCCTGACAAGGTGTCTGATTCTGCACTAAACAGAACCTTTTCTGTTATCTCTCCCAGTCCCTGACAAGGTGTCTGATTCTGCACTAAACAGAGCCCTTTTCTGTTATCTCTCCCAGTCCCTGACAAGGTGTCTGATTCTGCACTAAACAGAGCCCTTTTCTGTTATCTCTCCCAGTCCCTGACAAGGTGTCTGATTCTGCACTAAACAGAGTCATTTTCTGTTATCTCTCCCAGTCCCTGACAAGATGTCTGATTCTGCACTAAACAGAGCCCTTTTCTGTTATCTCTCCCAGTCCCTGACAAGGTGTCTGATTCTGCACTAAACAGAACCCTCTTCTGTTATCTCTCCCAGTCCCTGACAAGATGTTACACAACACTTGATTAAGTGGTGTTACAACACAGGGTGGGATGTTTCAGAACATCTCAGGATGATGTGTTTCAATACTCCAGCAAAGTTAAGGTTTTTTCTCCTTCAAGTTGGTGGCAGCTCAGTTGCCACTAGTTTTGCTGTTACAAATCACTCTATTTTAACAGTGTAGTAAAACGAACGTGTGTGTGTATGTGTGTGTGTGTGTGTGTGTGTGTGTGTTTGTGTGCTCCTGCCCTGCGGGTTCTTTCTGTTTCCCGTCTCCTATACTTCTACTCCTTTATTAAACACTGCGTCACACTCTCTCTATTTACCTGCTTTTCATCAGGGTGGGAAAACAACCTGGTAGAGGAGAGAAGGGGGGCGGGGGGGAATAAGGGAAATGTACCAAACTAACCAATTCTATGACAGTTGTATTCTGCACCTTCTGTCTAATTAGTCTGTGAGGGCTGGCTGACTCTGCAGGCCAGTCTGGTCAGGTTAAATAACTCTGTACTGTAGTCAGTTTGATTTCCAGTGGGCTGGTCTCACAGGGACGTACTCAGTTATGGGAGGCCTGATTCAGGGCATCACAGCTTATGTCCATGAGGGAGGGAGGGATGGATGGAGGGATGAGGAAGTGAAAGAGAGTTGATTTCAAAAAAGCCTTCGACTCAATCTGGCATGAGGGTCTGCTATACAAACTGATGGAAAGTGGTGTTGGGGGTAAAACATACGACATTATAAAATCCATGTACACAAACAACAAGTGTGCGGTTAAAATTGGCAAAAAACACACACATTTCTTCACACAGGGTCGTGGGGTTAGACAGGGATGCAGCTTAAGCCCCACCCTCTTCAACATATATATCAACGAATTGGCGCGGGCACTAGAAAAGTCTGCAGCACCCGGCCTCCCCCTGCTAGAATCCGAAGTCAAATGTCTGCTGTTTGCCGATGATCTGGTGCTTCTGTCACCAACCAAGGAGGGCCTACAGCAGCACCTAGATCTTATGCACAGATTCTGTCAGACCTGGGCCCTGACAGTAAATCTCAGTAAGACCAAAATAATGGTGTTCCAAAAAAGGTCCAGTCACCAGGACCACAAATACAAATTCAATCTAGACACTGTTGCCCTAGAGCACACAAAAAACTATACATACCTTGGCCTAAACATCAGCGCCACAGGTAACTTCCACAAAGCTGTGAACGATCTGAGAGACAAGGCAAGAAGGGCATTCTATGCCATCAAAAGAAACATAAATTTCAACATACCAATTAGGATTTGGCTAAAAATACTTGAATCAGTCATAGAGCCCATTGCCCTTTATGGTTGTGAGGTCTGGGGTCCGCTCACCAACCAAGACTTCACAAAATGGGACAAACACCAAATTGAGACTCTGCACGCAGAATTCTGCAAAAATATCCTCCGTGTACAACGTAGAACACCAAATAATGCATGCAGAGCAGAATTAGGCCGATACCCACTAATTATCAAAATCCAGAAAAGAGCCGTTAAATTCTACAACCACCTAAAAGGAAGTGATTCACAAACCTTCCATAACAAAGCCATCACCTACAGAGAGATGAACCTGGAGAAGAGTCCCCTAAGCAAGCTGGTCCTGGGGCTCTGTTCACAAACACAAACACACCCTACAGAGCCCCAGGACAACAGCACAATTAGACCCAACCAAATCATGAGAAAACAAAAAGATAATTACTTGACACATTGGAAAGAATTAACAAAAAAACAGAGCAACCTAGAATGCTATTTGGCCCTAAACAGAGAGTACACAGTGGCAGAATACCTGACCACTGTGACTGACCCAAAATTAAGGAAAGCTTTGACTATGTACAGACTCAGTGAGCATAGCCTTGCTATTGAGAAAGGCCGCCGTAGGCTGACATGGCTCTCAAGAGAAGACAGGCTATGTGCTCACTGCCCACAAAATGAGGTGGAAACTGAGCTGCACTTCCTAACCTCCTGCCCAATGTATGACCATATTAGAGAGACATATTTCCCTCAGATTACACAGATCCACAAAGAATTCGAAAACAAATCCAAATTTGAAAAACTCCCATATCTACTGGGTGAAATTCCACAGTGTGCCATCACAGCAGCAATATTTGTGACCTGTTGCCACGAGAAAAGGGCAACCAGTGAAGAACAAACACCATTGTAAATACAACCCATATTTATGCTTATTTATTTTATCTTGTGTCCTTTAACCATTTGTACATTGTTAAAACACTGTATATATATATATATAATATGACATTTGTAATGTCTTTACTGTTTTGAAACCTCTGTATGTGTAATGTTTACTGTTAATTTTTGTTGTTTTTCACTTTATATTTTCACTTTGTATGTTGTCTACCTCACTTGCTTTGGCAATGTTAACACATGTTTCCCATGCCAATAAAGCCCTTGAATTGAATTGAATTGAAAGGAAGGGGGAATGGAGAGAGAGAGAGCAGTGAGAGCAGAAAGAGTGAGAGAGAGAGAGAGAGAGAGAGAGAGAGAGAGAGAGAGCGAGAGCGAAAGCAGAGAGTGAGAGAGAGAGTGAGAGAAAGAGAGAGAGAAAGAGATAGAGAGCAGAGAGAGAGAGAGAGAGAGAGAGAGAGAGAGAGAGAGCGAAAGCAGAGAGTGAGAGAGAGAATGAGAAAGAGAGAGAAAGAGATAGAGAGAGCAGAGAGAGAGAGCAGAGAGAGAGAGTGACAGGCCGCTGCTGATATCTGCCAACACTTCTGCAAGGAGTTACTCTCTGTTTTTAAAGCTAACAGGCCCTACAACACACCCTCTCTCTACACTAGACTGCTACTCTGGGGTAGGAAGAGAGGGAGAGAGAGTGGAGGAGTAGAGTATTGAATAAATGAAAAGGCTCTTGTGAAGGCCTGTTTGAATAAATTGGCTAACACGTACTGTATGTCAAATTCATTGAATAAATTAGTATTGATCTTTGAATTGACTGCAGTAGAGTGTTTGACTGTGTGTGTGTGTAAATGTATGTATGTACAGTATGTGTGTGTGTGTGTGTGTGTGTGTGTGTGTGTGTGTGTGTGTGTGTGTGTGTGGGGGTAGATGCGTGGGGGTATGTGTGGGCGTGTGCGTGCATTTCCAGTCCTTGGTGAATAACAGATTACAGTTGAGCCTGAAACAAACAGATTCATTTATCTATGAAATAAGTCATTTTCCCCTTGCTGCGTCTTCCACCATTAGAGACACTATGGAGACACTATGAGTGTGGTACCGGATGTATTCTCCCTGGACAAAGCCAGGCTATTTTTAGAAAGACTGCTCATTGACTGAATGGTACCAGTATCTGACTGACATCTTCAATATTTAATGATCCTTTATTTAGCCGTGGAAGTCACATTCAAATGAAAATAGACCACCTTTAAAATGATTCTACGATAGTAGACTGGACTCCATGATGAGAATGGCTATTTTGTAGAAGCAAGAGGAAAGGGAAGGGAGGAGGGACATTTTTAACAAATGAAGTTAATATCACAATGACACTATGGCATGACAAACTGAAAGCACAGGCGGCTTTGGAAATGAGCGTAATTTATTCAAATCTATTAAACCGAACGCGTTTGGCGAGCGCCTCGGACCACTCAGATACGTTGTGAGCGTTAAGTGCGGCGTACACTCTAATGGTACAATTCTGAAGTGTCAGACTTAATTCCAACATGAAGCATTACAGCGCCGCGCCAGTAGCCCACGGAAATGGAATGGCATGTCTTGGTTAATGCCTTGTGTTCGCGGTAGGAACGTTGGAGGGAAGGTAGAGGAGAGAGGGGGAGAGAAAAGGTAGAGTAGAGAGGGGAGAGAAAAGGTAGAGGAGAGAGGGGGAGAGAAAAGGTAGAGGAGAGAGGGGGAGAGAAAAGGTAGAGGAGAGAGGGGGAGAGGAGAGAGGGGAGAGAAAAGGTAGAGGAGAGAGGGGGAGAGAAAAGGTAGAGGAGAGAGGGGGAGAGAAAAGGTAGAGGAGAGAGGGGAAAGAAAAGGTAGAGGAGAGAGGGGGAGAGGAGAGAGGGGGAGAGAAAAGGTAGAGGAGAGAGGGGGAGAGAAAAGGTAGAGGAGAGAGGGGGAGAGGAGAGAGGGGGAGAGAAAAGGTAGAGGAGAGAGGGGGAGAGAAAAGGTAGAGGAGAGAGGGGGAGAGGAGAGAGGGGGAGAGAAAAGGTAGAGGAGAGAAGGGGAGAGAAAAGGTAGAGGAGAGAGGGGGAGAGAAAAGGTAGAGGAGAGAGGGGGAGAGAAAAGGTAGAGGAGAGAGGGGGAGAGAAAAGGTAGAGGAGAGAGGGGGGGAGAAAAGGTAGAGGAGAGAGGGGGAGAGAAAGGGCAAGTATTTTGTTCCCAGCATTATCCCAATGGGAATGTTCTCTCACGCTGTAGGTATTATAACAGTGACAGTTATTAGACTTGTTGTTTGAGAAGGAGACACACAGTCCTAAAGGGGCTGTACATTTCCCTTATTCCCCCCCCCCCACCCCCTTCTCTCCTCTACCAGGTTGTTTTCCCACCCTGATGAAAAGCAGGTAAATAGAGAGAGTGTGACGCAGTGTTTAATAAAGGAGTAGAAGTATAGGAGACGGGAAACAGAAAGAACCCGCAGGGCAGGAGCACACAAACACACACACACACACACACACACACACACACACACACACACACACACACACACACACACACACACACACACACACACACACACACACACACACATTTTAAATACATTATTTGAATCCACAAATTTACATTAAAAAAGGATCCAAACATTTCTAAGGTCCCTGTATGCATGGCCCTCAAGGGGACAGAAAGCATCTCCTTCCCCAAACAGCTAGGCAGCCGAGGACAGCTGAAACAGAGCAGTATCTAGCCAACTGCTTAACCATAGGTTTTGGCAGGCCTGCAATCTGGAGGCCACGCGCTGCACGCCTGTTTACGTGGCCGAAACTGCCAAATATCAGCGCCACCAGCTTGCACCTCCACCCGAGGCTGTCCAGGCACACCACGAGGGGCTGGTATTAAAGAAGCTTGTCGGTGAAGGCTCCATGTAGCCGTCGGGTGTAGTTGGGGCTGTTTACTGACAAACAAAAACACACACACATGCTCATCTCTGAGGAGTTGAAGAAGTGAGGTGCTTTCCCAATTAGTTATGGAAGTTTTATAGGAAAGTCACACATTAAAAGACGGCTGTGAATCTCAGACACACTGTCACACACACACACACACACACGTGTGTGTATGTTTACATACACACATACACACAAGGACACACACACACTCATACAAACACGCTGTGGGGGAATGGCCATTGGTAATTCATGAAGAGTGTGTGTAATCATCTTCAGTGATCTGTGTGTGTAATGTGTGTGTATGCTGTGTATCTCACTGTGTTTGCTCAGAGCTGGTCCTCCATAGGGAATGTGTGTGTGTGTGGAGGTATCAGGTATGTGATGGCTGTGTGGTAATAGGATCCGTGGTGAGGCCTGGTCTCTGACACACAGCGTCTGACCCTGAGCTGGCCCATGCATTATTCACACCTGACTGACTGAGGAGGCTAGGACACACACACACACACACTCCTCCTTCATGCCTGGCCTGTCTCTCACTTCTCAATGAGGTCGTTCACTTGTGATAGCCTGGTTTCCTCTATCTGTAGCTCCTCTTCTCTTTCTATTAGTCCTTTAGTAGCAGACACACACACACACGCACACACACACACACACACACACACACACACACACACGCACGCACGCACACACGCACGCGCGCACACACGCACGCACGCAAACACGCACACACACGCACGCACGCACACACACACGCACGCACACACACACGCACGCACACACACACACACACACACACACACACACACACCCACGCACGCACAAACGCACGCACGCACGCACACAGTATTTCCTGTGAATGTAAGGGTATTCTACCTGTCTTGTCTTATAGTTGTTATAATTGACTGTAATAAACCATGCAGCCCTGTTGTTTAGCTGTCCTCCCCACAATCATTCTGCTGGCCTAGGTGCCAAGGCCTGGGAAATTGCCAGGTGTGTGTGTGTCCTTTGTGTGGGCGCAGTGAATACACACTAGGAGTCAATGGGCTGCTTTGTTTGTCTAGATGAGCCCACTAACAACAGGTATTGACCTAAACAGACTATAGAGGAGAAAGAGATAGACCCAACCAAATCATGAGAGAACTAAAAGATAATTACTTGACTCATTGGGAAGAATTAACAAAAAAACTGAGCAAACTAGAATGCTATTTGGCACTAAACAGAGAGTACACAGTGGCAGAATACCTGACCACCGTGATTGACACAAATTTAAGGAAAGATTTGACTATGTACAGACCCAGTGAGCATAGCCTTGCTATTGAGAATGGTCGCCGTAGGCAGACATGGCTCTCAAGAGAAGTCAGACTATGTGCTCACTGCCCACAAAATTAGGTGGAAACTGAGCTGCACTTCCTAACCTCCTGCCCAATGTATGACCATATTAGAGACATGCATTTCCCTCACATTACACAGATCCACAAAGAATTTGAAAAACAGTGAGGAGAGAAACAGTGAGGACCAGCAGACACATTGAAACAAAGTTCATCTCATAGAAGCAGTGGGAGACTGATCTCAGCTGGAGTCATCTTACATGGCTTCTTATGATAGATCCCATATAGTCTCATAGATAGTGGTCTCATAGACTTTAGTGACAGAAGAGATGTTTGTCAGTGTCCTTGCAGGGAAAGGTGATCTAAGGGTCCCTATCGGGCTCAGACATCTTTGTGAAGTCTGAGAGTTCCGAGCTCTCTGGTTGGACAGGCTGCGGACGGACAGGTGTACTAGTCAGGCGTGGGCCAATCAGAAAGGCCGATTTGCCTGACCAGTATCACACAGGAACAAAAGGCTTCCTGTAACTCATCAGTGCTGAGGGATAGCTGCGCGCACACACTCACTCACTTGATGACTTGATTCAATGCAGTGGACAACTGATATTTAACTGATATTTCTGCTGTTGTCTGTGGCACAAGTAAAGTAACGGCGAGCAAGATGGAGAAGGGTTGAGAGATGCAGTGGTACTAGTCTGCACTGCCAGGCTGCATCTCACTGTTGAGACAGAGAGAGTAACTACTGTCTTACTCTCCTCCGTCTGCCTCTTCCTTCCTCTTATTTCTCCCCCTCACATCAAAGCTAGCAGCCTCTAGCCCTGCCATATGTCCACCATCTTGTGTCCTAGAATTCCCACAGGTGTGGCCTGGATAAACATACAGTAGAACTCTCTCTCTCTCTCTCTCTCTCTCTCTTTCTCTCGCACTCTCTGTCATCAGTAGGAACCCTTATCCCTGCCATCTGTAGGAGCCCTTATCCCTGTCATCAGTAGGAGCCCTTATCCCTGTCATCAGTAGGAGCCCTTATCCCTGTCATCAGTAGGAGCCCTTATCCCTGTCATCTGTAGGAGCCCTTATCCCTGTCATCAGTAGGAGCCCTTATCCCTGTCATCAGTAGGAGCCCTTATCCCTGTCATCAGTAGGAGCCCTTATCCCTGTCATCTGTAGGAGCCCTTATCCCTGTCATCTGTAGGAGCCCTTATCCCTGTCATCTGTAGGAGCCCTTATCCCTGCCATCTGTAGGAGCCCTTATCCCTGCCATCTGTAGGAGCCCTGTCATTAGTAGGAGCCCTTATCCCTGTCATCAGTAGGAGCCCTTATCCCTGCCATCTGTAGGAGCCCTTATCCCTGCCATCTGTAGGAGCCCTGTCATTAGTAGGAGCCCTTATCCCTGTCATCAGTAGGAGCCCTTATCCCTGCCATCTGTAGGAGCCCTTATCCCTGCCATCTGTAGGAGCCCTGTCATTAGTAGGAGCCCTTATCCCTGTCATCAGTAGGAGCCCTTATCCCTGTCATCTGTAGGAGCCCTTATCCCTGTCATGTGTAGGAGCCCTTATCCCTGTCATCAGTAGGAGCCCTTATCCCTGTCATCAGTAGGAGCCCTTATCCCTGTCATCTGTAGGAGCCCTTATCCCTGTCATCAGTAGGAGCCCTTATCCCTGTCATCAGTAGGAGCCCTTATCCCTGTCATCAGTAGGAGCCCTTATCCCTGTCATCTGTAGGAGCCCTTATCCCTGTCATCTGTAGGAGCCCTTATCCCTGTCATCTGTAGGAGCCCTTATCCCTGCCATCTGTAGGAGCCCTTATCCCTGCCATCTGTAGGAGCCCTGTCATTAGTAGGAGCCCTTATCCCTGTCATCAGTAGGAGCCCTTATCCCTGCCATCTGTAGGAGCCCTTATCCCTGCCATCTGTAGGAGCCCTGTCATTAGTAGGAGCCCTTATCCCTGTCATCAGTAGGAGCCCTTATCCCTGTCATCTGTAGGAGCCCTTATCCCTGTCATCTGTAGGAGCCCTTATCCCTGTCATCAGTAGGAGCCCTTATCCCTGTCATCTGTAGGAGCCCTTATCCCTGTCAGCAGTAGGAG
This sequence comes from Oncorhynchus clarkii lewisi, assembly GCF_045791955.1. Classification (NCBI taxonomy): domain Eukaryota; kingdom Metazoa; phylum Chordata; class Actinopteri; order Salmoniformes; family Salmonidae; genus Oncorhynchus; species Oncorhynchus clarkii. The sequence continues at coordinate 133,612 of NW_027261086.1, forward strand.
CCCTTATCCCTGTCATCAGTAGGAGCCCTTATCCCTGTCATCAGTAGGAGCCCTTATCCCTGTCATCAGTAGGAGCCCTTATCCCTGTCATCAGTAGGAGCCCTTATCCCTGTCAGCAGTAGGAGCCCTTATCCCTGTCATCAGTAGGAGCCCTTATCCCTGTCATCAGTAGGAGCCCTTAACCCTGTCATCAGTAGGAGCCCTTATCCCTGTCAGCAGTAGGAGCCCTTATCCCTGTCAGCAGTAGGAGCCCTTATCCCTGTCAGCAGTAGGAGCCCTTATCCCGGCATGTGGGAGAAAATAATGAAGATCGAGGGCAAAAATAATTGGTTTTTCCACACTGAAAAGAGGTGAGTGGAAATAGGTTTGTTTCACTGGTGCGGTTATTTGTCTCCAGATAAATGATCTTCATTAGAGAATTCCTGCACCGCCCACCTGTCCCCTCTACCCTGCTGCCACCGTAATGAGACAGACCGAGGGATGAGGGGTGGAGAGAGGGCGAAATAGGGGGGTGAAAGAGAGTTTTAGAAAGAGAGAGGGCGAAAGGAGGGGTGGAGAGAAGAAAGGAGGGTTTTGAGAGAGCCAGGTTCTTTGACCTCCCTTCCCAGGAGCTGAAAAAACACCAGATATCAATAAATATTTTTGGAATGAACACTGAAAACATACTGAACAAAAATATCAACGCAACATGCAACAATTTACCAGATTTTACTGAGTTACAGTTCATATAGGAAATCAGTCAATGGAATAAAATGTATTAGGCCCTAATCTATAGATTTCACATGACTGGTCAGGGGCGCAGCCATGGGTGGGCCTGGGAGGGCATAGGCCTCACAAAAAGGCTTTATTACAGACAGTAATACTCAGTTTCATCAGCTGTCCAGGTGGATGGTCTCAGACGATTCTGCAGCTGAAGAAGCTGGATGTGGAGGTCCTGGGCTGGCGTGGTTATGGTGGTTGTGAGGTCGGTTGGACGTACTGCCAAATTCTCAAAGACAACATTGGACGCTGCTTATGGTGAACATTCAATTGTCTAGCAACAGCTCTGGTGGACATTCCTGCAGCCAGCATGCTAATTGTACTCTCGCTCAAAACCTGAGACATCTGTGGCATTATGTTGTGTGACAAAACTGCACCTTGTCCCCAGCACCTGTCAGGTGGATGGATTATCTTGGCAAAGGAGAAATGCTCACTGATAGGGATGTAAACTAATTTATGCGGAACATTTTAGAGAAATGGGCTTTTTGTGTGTACGGATCACTACTGGGACCTTCTTATTTCAACTCATGAAACATGGGGCCAACACTTTCCATGTTGTCTTTCTATGTCTGTTCTGTATAGAGAGATAGTGGGAAAGAAAGGAAGCAAGGCCGGTGGAAAGGAAGGAGGCGATGAAGGGGAAAGCAGAGAAACATTTTGGCCAAACATGAAAAGGAACAGAGAGAGAAAGGGGGAAAGAGGAAGAGGGAATTAGAATTGTTTCATGGCTGTTTGAGAAAGACAGTATTTTGTAATAGCCTAGCATAGTCAGGCTACCTTGTGTTATCTATCTCTTTCGTCCTTGTTGGGTACACAGAAGGTTTGGGTCTCAAATGGGACCATTGGGCTCTGGTCAGAAGTATTGCACTATATAGAAAACCGGGTGCCATTTGGAATGGATACAGCCCAGCAAACACACGTTCTCTCACATCCGTCTGAAGTAAACAAAATGAGAAGGGCCTGAGTGAGCCCACTAAGTCATTCTGGGGGAGAAGAGCGGCTGGGTTTGCCTCGGCTGGTGGCGATTGAGAGGGTTTTTGCGACGACGAAAACAAGATTGCTTTTTTGTGAAAATAAGAAAAAAGTGTTATCAAATCCCCCTGTGGGGTCGAAGTCCATCTGAGAGCCATGTTGGGTCCTCTCATGTTGAATGCTCTCAATCTGATAGACAGAAAGGTAGAGAGAGGGAATGAAAGTGAGAGAGATAGAGAGAACATGATTTCCGGGAGCGGAGGAATGGAGTCTGTCAGACAAGCCTGGAGAGAGCGATAGTGGGAATGGAGTGAGAGAATGTTTGAGGGAGAGAAAGATTGGCACAAGGCCAGAAGGTCACCGTGTACCTCAGATTAAACAAGCCGAGCCCGCAGGTCTCCCTCTCAAACTCTCTAGCACTCTGTGATTGAGAAAAAGAGAGGGATCGAGACAGAGGGAGAGAAGGCGAGGGAGAGAATGATGGAATGAGGAAAGGTCAGTGAGAGCGCCCCCTGCCTGGTCACAGTGCTCAGAGGCACTCCATCCATGGGGAGAGAGATAGGAGGGAGGCCTGTCAGTCACTGCAGCCAGGGGGGATGGGGGAGGGGGAGGGGGAGCTAGTTTCCCTCAAGATACCTTTCCTCTTTCACGTCTCCTCTCTCCATCTCTCTCTCTCTCTCTCTCTCTCTCTCTCTCAGTAGGGAGGGGGGGATAAAGGGTAGATTAGCTGGCTGTGTCAACCTGCCGGCTAGTGGTGATCACACGTCAAATGCCACTGTGGTCACTCACAGAGTTAAGGGACCCCTCAGGGCTCCCACTGTCTGAGATGGTGTTAGCCACAAGGTGTGACAAATACACACACGCACGCACGCACACACACATACACCCCTCAGCAGGGCACAACAGTTCTGATGATGGACATGCCCACTGCAGTTCCAGCCCAGGTCCCCAGTGCCACAGTAGCACTCTGAGGTTTTTATCAGTTCTAACGGTGTCAGCTGGGCGTGCAGCCCTGGGGACAGGCAGGGTGAGATGAAGTGACAAGGCTATACCCAGCCTGCTAATGTCCTCTTCTCCTTCACAGTCCTCTCCTCTGGCTCCCCCACTGCTTCCATTTGCACCCAGTGTGAGCGAGGGCCGGATCTCTGCCTGTCTGTAATAGAAAAAGAGAAGACGTTTGTAAGAGAAGAGAAGTTTGAAAGGTTGAGGAAAGAGACTGAGATGTGATAATCAATAGAATATGTTGTTTCCAAATGCTGAACATCAACTCAGACCTAGAGAAAGACCTAGAGAAAGACCTAGAGAAAGACCTAGAGAAAGACCTAGAGAAAGACCTAGAGAAAGACCTAGAGAAAGCCCTAGAGAAAGACCTAGAGAAAGACCTAGAGAAAGACCTAGAGAAAGACCTAGAGGAAGCCCTAGAGAAAGACCTAGAGAAAGACCTAGAGAAAGACCTAGAGAAAGACCTAGAGGAAGACCTAGAGGAAGCCCTAGAGAAAGACCTAGAGAAATACCTAGAGAAAGACCTAGAGAAAGACCTAGAGAAAGGCCTAGAGAAAGACCTAGAGAAAGACCTAGAGAAAGACCTAGAGAAAGACCTAGAGAAAGACCTAGAGGAAGCCCTAGAGAAATACCTAGAGAAAGACCTAGAGAAAGACCTAGAGAAAGACCTAGAGAAAGCCTAGGAGACGCCGGCAAGCCAGAACACCTCATTGGGGAGAGACTTCGAGAGGAACCAGACTCCACAGGCGGCCCAATTTGAGGGTCACACATCCACTGTGGCTCCGATACCTCACGAGAACCGGGGCAGTTAGCCGCTGTGGCTAACGATTACATTTCCCCTCCTCGTCAGCATGGAGAACTTGGGTTACCGTGGCAACTCTAGAAAGTTGTTAATTAAAATCCAGCTGTGTAGCAGGTAGGTCTAATCACTGGGATGAAACAGAGAGGGAGGGAAGGAGAGAGTGGACCTGCTTAGGTTTCACACCGCAGGGTTTTCCACTTCTCACACTGTGAAGTAGGCCGATAGAAGCTGTTTCTTCAAGGCTTTTTCTGTGCCTGTTGAATACTCACAGCTGTTTATTTCAGATTGAATACTATGGAATGTAAGTGTATTAATTCTGCCTGTGGCCATTTAGAATGCATAATCACAAGGACAAGAACACAGTGACATACATCCTCCACATGTGCAGTATGAACGTCTACATTCATACAATACTATCAGATCGCTCTTGTCAATTCACAGTATCATCAACTTTAGGAGTAAGGAGGAATTACAGTCCAACACAGTGGTGAGGCAGACAGGCAGAAACAACGCCTATAGAAACCACATCAGCAGATTGACTTCCTCTTGTTGTGTAATGCTGCACCTCAACAAAGACTCCATGATGGGTTGTTAAGGAGTCTGACGGCTCGCTCTCTGTTCCATTGTACTGTATTGTTTCTAATGCTACAGATGAATGTCATCTCATCCCCGAGCCCCTCCAACTCAGCTTCACAGAGACGCTCAGCCTGAAGCTCAATATTGATGTTCTAACAGTGAATATGGAAGGGAGCGTTTATGACTAGCATTGATTGACACTGAGAATGGTTCCAAGTTCCCGCCCCCACACTCCTCCTCTCTCTCTCTCTCTCTCTCTCTCTCTCTCTCTCTCTCTCTCTCTCTCTCTCTCTCTCTCTCTCTCTCTCTCTCTCTCTCTCTCTCTCTGTCTCCTGCCATATAATCTCTGACTCGCCCAATGGAATAAAGGAGACAGCTAGCATTATAACCCTGTCTTGATGAGTAAGTACCCACGTTGAAACACGTTGCCGTTAGAAGACTGATGCTCCTTTGTTTTCCCTCTCTCTTTCTTTTTATCTTTAACCCCCCCTCTCTCTCTCTCTCTCTCTCTCCGCTCTCTCTCTCTCTCTCTCTCTTTCCTTCTCTCTCTTTCTCTCTCTCTCTCTCTCTATCTCTCCTTCTCTCTCTCTTTCTCTCTCTCTCCCTATATTTCTCTCTCTCTCTCTGTGTCTCTCTCTCTCCATCTCTCTCTCCTTCTCTCTCCTTGTCTTTCAATTCAATTCAATTGACTTTATTGACATGTCAAGTTCATTATTACTTACATTGTCAAAGTATACATATCGAAAAATAAAAATAAAATAAAAATATATATTTATATATAAATAAATGGTGAGACCAAGAGCAATAATAATAGTCGTAGTGGACATGGGATTACCATTAACAACAACTACAAAAACAATATTAGTGAGAACAACAATACATTAAATAAATGGTAGTAGACCAGTGTCAACATGACTGAGAAGACACATGACATGGTATGAAAGACAAAACAAAACAAGATGGGAAATATTATCGACATTACTTTGCACTTTTCACTGGCTGTCCCTCAGGTTTTGGCAGGAGGACACATATTTGACTGCCAAAACTGCACATTTTGGCTTTTCGCCCAATAAATATTTTATTTTTTCTTTATCTTTTATAGTTTCAAATGCTTTGTATTGAATTAGAATTTTGGGAAAGAAATATTATCTTGCTCTACATGCGTTATTTGGAGTTTTTCTTTGCACTTGCAATACAGTCTTGCAAAACTCTGCATGCAGTATTTCGATTGGATGTTTGTCCCATTTGGTAAATTCATTGTTAGAGATTGGACCCCATACTTCACTGCCATATAGAGCAATTGGTTCTATAACTTATTTAAAATTTTTGAGCCAAATTCTAATTGGAATTTCGATTTTGATGTTCCTTTTAATGGCATAGAATGCTCTTCTTGCTTTGTCTCTCAGCTCATTCACAGCCATGTGAATGCTACCTGTGTTGCTGATATTTAGTCCTAGATATGTGTAGTTTTTGGTGTGTTCTAATAGAACTGAGTCCAAATTTATATTTGTCATCCTTATTTTTTTTAACCTTTTTTGGAATATCATTATATTTGTTTTATTTTAGGTAAACGGTCAGAGCCCAGGTCTGACAGAACCTGTGGTTAACGGTCAGAGCCCAGGTCTGACAGAACCTGTGGATAACGGTCAGAGCCCAGGTCTGACAGAACCTGTGGATAACGGTCAGAGCCCAGGTCTGACAGAACCTGTGGATAACGGTCAGAGCCCAGGTCTGACAGAACCTGTGGATAACGGTCAGAGCCCAGGTCTGACAGAACCTGTGGATAACGGTCAGAGCCCAGGTCTGACAGAACCTGTGGATAACGGTCAGAGCCCAGGTCTGACAGAACCTGTGAAGACGATCTAGGTGCTGCTGTAACCCCTCTTTAATGGGAGTCAGCAGCACCAGGTCATCTGCGTACAGCAGACACTTGATTTCAGTGTTGTGTAGGGTGATACCAGGTGCTGCCGATTCTTCTAATGTTTTTGCCAATTTATTAATGTAGATGTTAAATAGTGTTGGACTTATTGGGCAGCCCTGTTTCACTCCCCGTCCCTGAGAGAAGAAGTCTGTTTGCTTGTTGTTAATTCATTAACGTAGATGTTAAATAGTGTTGGACTTATTGGACAGCCCTGTTTCACTCCCCGTCCCTGAGAGAAGAAGTCTGTTTGCTTGTTGTTAATTCATTAATGTAGATGTTAAATAGTGTTGGACTTATTGGACAGCCCTGTTTCACTCCCCGTCCCTGAGAGAAGAAGTCTGTTTGCTTGTTGCCAATTTTAACCGCACATTTGTTTTTAGTGTACATTGATTTAATAAAATCACGTTTTCCCTCCAATACCACTTTCTATTAGTTCATAAAAAAGACCTTCGTGCCAAATTGAATCAAATGCTTTCTTGAAATCTACAAAACACGAGTAGCCTTTTTTGTTTACTTGTTTATCAATTAGAGTGTGGAGGGTGTAAATGTGGTCTGTTGTACGATAATTTTTAGAAATCCAATCTGGCTTCTGCTCAGGACGTTGTGTTCGTCAAGGAAATGATGTAGTCTGCTATTTATAATACTGCAGTGAATTTTCCCCAAGTTGCTGTTAATGCAAATTCCTCTGTAATTATTTGGGTCAAATTTGTCTCCATTTTTATAGATTGGTGTGATCAATCCCTGGTTCCAAATATCGGGGAAAAAACCTGCAGTGAGGATAATGTTGAAGAGTTTGAGTATAGCCAATTTGAATTTGTGGTCTGTATATTTGATCATTTCATTTAAAATACCATCAGCACCACAGGCCTTTTTGGGTTGGAGAGTACATAGTTCTTCCAATAATTATTCTTCTGTAATTGGGGTATCCACAGGATTCTGATAGTCTTTGACTGCTGATTCAAGGATTTGTAATTTTTCCTGTATATCTTTTTGTTCTGGGCTCTATGTTATATTGCTGTAGAGGTTTGCAAAATGATTTCTCCACATATCCCCATTTTGGATAGCCAATTCCTCATGATGAGGTTTGTTTAATTTATTCCAATTCTCCCAGAAGTGGTTTGATTCTATGGATTCCTCAATCCATCCAGCTGATTTCTAATGTGCTGTTCCTTTTTTGTTCTTAGGGTGTGTTTGTATTGTTTCAGTGTTTCCCCATATTGAAGGCGTATATTTTTGTTGGCTGGTTCTCTGTGTTTTTGATTAGATATATTTCTCAATGACTTTCTTAGATTTTTGCAATCATTATCAAACCATTTTTCATGATCTGTTATTTCTGGTTTGCTCTTCTGCTTCTTTAGATTAGCCAAGGAGGCCAATTTGTCCAATGTAAAGTTTGTGTTCCGAACAGCCACATTTACACCTTCATTGCTTGTTAAGGCTAAAAGTTGTCCAGGAGAGATTGTATTTTTTGGCTACTAATTGCTTTTTGGTAGATGTCTGTACTGTTTGCACTCCATCTATAGGCCTGTTTTGTACCATGTAATTTATTGGGCCGTGATGCTTCATGGTTGGGCTCTGCTCTTCTCAGATACACTGTGATTTTACTGTGGTCTGAGAGAGGTGTTAGTGGGCTGACTGTGAACCTACCAAAAGAGTCCCCTCTCAGCCTACCTTTGACTATGTACAGACCCAGTGTTCGACAGAGCTGTAGGTTTACCTACCAAAAGAGTCCCCTCTCAGCCTACCATTGACTATGTACAGACCCAGTGTTCCACAGAGCTTCACGAGCTGTACTCCGTTTTTGTTTTTCACTTTGTCATAGTTGTTTCTGTGGGGGTATGTGGTGAGGGAAACGTTGTTGCTTCCTGGTAGGTGTTTATCCCCTGACTGTTAATAGTGTCTTGTTCTTCTGCTGTTCTAGCATTCAGGTCTCCACAGACCAGGACGTTGCCTTGGGCCTGAAAGTGACTAATTTCCCCCTCTAGAATGGAGAAACTCTCTTCATTGAAGTAGGGTGACTCTGAGGGGGGAATGTATGTGGCACAGAGGAAGATGTTTTTATCTGTCAAGATAGTCTCCTTGTTGATTCTTAATCATATAAAGAATTCTCCTGTTTTGATCAATTCGATTGAATGAGTTAGTTCAGATTTATACCATATTAGCATTCCCCCTGAGTCTCTGCCCTGTTAGATTCCTTTTCATTTAGTGGATGGTATGATTATCTCCCTATAACCTAGTGGACAGCCAGTGGAAACATCACCTCTGCACCATGTTTCCTGTAGTACTACAATATCAACATCATCAATTTCTTTCTGGGTTTCTGCTCTTTAGTCCAAAAGCAGAGGACATCAATCCTTGTAAATTCCAACATGCAACGTAAAAAGATTTCATAACTTTTTTTTTCTTTACCTTCAAAATGAGACAAACACTCACAATCCAACAATAACTATTAAAATAGGATTTTTCAATTAAAAGTAAACTCTTATTATGCAAATGAAATGTGTTTATTATTTAAGATAGAATTTGTGTCATGCAACTTGGGTGGGGGTAGTGTGAGGATGGTGGAGTTCTTGTGCTCATCTTACCATAATCCTCGGCCCATCACATGTGAGCATAGTAGACTCAGCTTTCTCTTTCTCTCTCTCTGTCTCTATCTCCCTCTCCTTCTCTCTATCTCTCTCCTTCTCTCTCTTTCTGTTTCTCTTTCTCTCTGTCTCTCTCTGTCTCTCTCTCTATCTCTCTCCTTCTCTCTATCTCTCTCCTTCTCTGTTGAATGGGCGACGTCGGCTGAACGTTTGACAAAAGGTAACCTGAGGCTGAGCGTGACCAGTCGTGTTCCGATGCTGTGGCACGTTGGTGCAGAGTGTTGTCACTGCACTTAAAGGTCATTGATTGAATGCCCTTTATGGTAATGATATTTATATGCCACTGAACACAGTGGAGAGCCTCTATCCTGTGGATGGAATGGTGGTATGAAAAGCCTCCCACATTGATGATGCTCCCAGATTCTTTCCCCCTTGTTTCCAATGGCCACTTCACTGTAGGTTCTTTATGTGATGAGATGTTTGATGATTTACACAATGTCTCACTCTTGGCTTGTTCTAACATGACATTGGATGTGAGCTTTGGTCAACCCACTCAACACTGCTGGTTATATGGCCCACAATGCACTGTGTCGACACTTTGACTGCGTCCAACTTCCTCTGCTAGTGTGGTGGGCGAGGTGTGCCATACCAAACAGACCTCAGCTCTGTGTGATGGGCATCTCTGTGCCACCCTTCTCCACCCCATGCCAATGGAAATCACTCCCACACTCCCACACTCCTACTCCATAGCTGTGTCTCTAATGAGCCCATGCCACATATAGGTTTCTGCTGTTTTAATTGGCTGTCTATTGAGATTTGCTATATGTATTTCAATACAGTGCGCCCTAGTTGATGTAGCTAGCTAGCGCCATCGTCCTGTCTATTCTGTCTTCACTAGATCCCTCTCGTTCACACACAAGGGCTCAGGAATGTGTTTCATCGTTTTGTCTTCGGACTGTGTTCTGTTCTGTTTGGGTCCTTTCTCCACTCCTGTGAAATGTGCTTATCTCCTGCTCCCTCCTGGCCACGGCTGGCTGGCTGGAGTTTAGGATCCTGTCTCCCTTCCAGAAGGGTTCTTCTCTCACTTTCTTTCCTTCTTTTTCTTTTCACTCTTTCTCCTCTCTCACCTTCTCCCTCTCTCTCTTTCTCTCCCTCTTTCTCTCCCTCTCTCTGGGACCTGTAACGAGGGCTGTCCCTCTCTCTGCCTAAGGTAAAGTGGCAGCAGTCTTGTGAGTTTCTGAGGCTCACACAGATTATCCAAAATCAATGGACAGGCCTAGGTGTAGAATAGGAGTGCACAAATGTTTTAAAAGGGCAATTGTCGCCTGTAGAAAGTTAAAGCTACAGCCTCATTGCTATGGATTTTTGAAAGGTGTTTAGTGGATAGGGTTTGATACACAAGGGGATAAGCTTAGTGTGATGTTTTAATCATCTCTTGCAATACACTTTTATTTTCAAGATTTGTTCATAGAATATTTTAATTATTGATAATAATACATGTGTATTTAGCTTTTGTAGTAGAGTTGTTTGATTCCAGCATCCACGGGCCGTCTTTGGCCCTGTGATAATGGATGTTGAGTCGAGCCAGAGGAAGTGCCATAATTTCCATGTGCTCTGGGCTAGTCCTTGCCAGTGTGAGGAAACTGAAGAGCTCCTATGGTTTTCACACCAGAATGTCTTCCCTCCCTCTATCCCCCCCCCCTCCCTCCCTCTCAATTCAATCCAATTCAATTTCAATGAAAGGCTTTATTGCCAGGGGAAACATATGTTAACATTGTCAAAGCAGGTGAACTAGATAATAAACCGTGGATTTTTTTTTACAAATGTACAATAAACATTACACTAAAGTTCCAAAAGAATAAAGACATTACAAATGTTAGATGATGTGCAAATAGTTAATGTACAAAATGAAAAATAAATGAACATAAATATGGGTTGTATTTACAATGGTGTTACAATGGTCTCTCTCTCTATCACACCTGTTATCTGTTTGCCCCATGGAGATCACTCAGTGATAGAGCTCACTCAGTGATAGAGCTCACTCAGTGATAGAGATCACTCAGTGATAGAGCTCACTCAGTGATAGAGCTCACTCAGTGATAGAGCTCACTCAGTGATCGAGATCACTCAGTGATAGAGCTCACTCAGTGATAGAGCTCACTCAGTGATAGAGATCCCTCAGTGATAGAGCTCACTCAGTGATAGAGCTCACTCAGCGATAGAGATCACTCAGTGATAGAGCTCACTCAGTGATAGAGCTCACTCAGTGATAGAGATCACTCAGTGATAGAGCTCACTCAGTGATAGAGCTCACTCAGTGATAGAGCTCACTCAGTGATCGAGATCACTCAGTGATAGAGCTCACTCAGTGATAGAGCTCACTCAGTGATAGAGATCCCTCAGTGATAGAGCTCACTCAGCGATAGAGCTCACTCAGCGATAGAGATCACTCAGGGATAGAGCTCACTCAGTGATAGAGCTCACTCAGGGATAGAGCTCACTCAGGGATAGAGCTCACTCAGTGATAGAGCCTAGTCGTTCTCTATCATACAGAGACAAGGCTGAATACAGATGCTACACAATAGCCAAGGCTTAATTCACTAGCATAGAAAACATTTCCCTATAGCACCATACGACACCTAAACATTTCCCATGAACGAGATGTTGAGGTGTTGTATAAAATAAGGGAATTAAAACAACAGTGAGGGTTCGTGGCTGCCATTGATGTGCCAGTATCCTTCACTTGTTTAGCTGAAACAATCTCACTTTTGAAGGTTGAGATCAACTCACCACAACAGAAACTGTTTTGATGATAATGTACATGTTTTAGCAGCTCTTAGTTACCATCTCTAATACCATCTCAGTATTGTAGCAGTGTGGAGCTTCATCTGCTGCTGTTGTTGCAGCCGGTGGCCACTAGGTGGACATGATATGTGGCTGTGTGTGTGTAGGGCTGCAGGCTTCTCACTGATGCAGTGTAGAGTTTTCTCACTCTGTTTCTGCAGGCAGCTAGACAGACAGACAGACAGACAGACAGACAGACAGACAGACAGACAGACAGACAGACAGACAGTTGCTTCCACAGCCACTGATCTACAGCAGCATAGCGCAGTGTAGGATCTATGATCTGAATGCTATACCTTTGGGCCCCACAATGAATTTACACACACATATTCACATGCGCAAACGCACGCGCACACACACACACACCCTTAAGATCAGTATAGAGAACAACACACACGTTGAGACACTTCGACAGTGGGCAGTGTGAGCCAAGGTTTGCCCAGTCTCCCATAAATCATACTGATAACCATGTGAAAGGCTGGTTATGGGCATTAAGTGGGCATTAAGAGGGGCTGCCTTCCTGGGAATCTCTCTCCTCCAGATTCAGTGGGCATTAAGAGGGACTGCCTTCCTGGGAATCTCTCTCCTCCAGATTCAGTGGGCATTAAGATGGACTGCCTTCCTGGGAATCTCTCTCCTCCAGATTCAGTGGGCATTAAGAGGGACTGCCTTCCAGGGAATCTCATTCATTCTACAGTAATAATGTGATAGCAGAGATTAGCATGTAATCCAGTTAAGATCCCAAGTACCTAATCCACTTTATATGAATGTATTAATGCGGAATAGAAATAGATTATACCGTTGGGTGGCGTGTCAGAGAATGAATCATTTATCTTGAGTGTCTTAAACAGGACATGAATACTGATAATAACATAATAACAACCCAGTCTTAACCAGCCATATATACATACAGTATATCTGTGATATGAAAGCTATTCAGTTGACTGTTGTGATGGTGATGATGGGGTCCTGATAGCTAGTAGGTCGGGTTGCAACATGCTCTTCTGATACCTAGAGCCCGTTGGTCGTTGGTGCTGATCAGATGATGTCCTCTCCTCACCCAGACAGGCCTCCATTCAACACAGTTAAAAAGGCTTCTCCGCCACGACAAAAGTACTGCCAAAGCAATGATGTTGAACAATTCCACAGGATATGGAATAGGCCTGGAACATAAGACATCTCCCTCCCTCTCTGTAATGCCAGCAGACGTGCTGCCTCTTCCCCAGTGGGTCATTTGTTTAGCAGTGGTAGAGATAAAGGCAGAGCTTCCCATTCCTACTCCCCAGTGGCTAGGGATTGGCCACAATGGCCCAATGGCCCTCTCTCTCCCTGGGCTTTGTCTGCACCACGCATGGCCTGCTGGCCCTCATATTCTCCACCTGGCGATGGACGACACCACTGAGCATACACGGATGGGGGGGAGAAGGGACGTAATCCGACCCCCACCCGATCAGGCCGATTAGATAACCCCACCTGCTGGATCGGGGCGCCGGCTCGTGTGGAAGGCTCCTTTTATCCTTTATTCCTCTTTTATTTGCTGTTCTTTTCTCCGTCTCTCTTTCGACCCTCGTGTGGCACAATGGGTCCCAGTGAAAGTGTTGAAGGGGAGGCTTTGATAGTGTTCTGGGCCTTTCAGATTCACACAACTATAGTAACTAAGGACTAACTAAGGACACCAGGCAAAAAGTCAGCAGGAAGGGACTCTAGCACAGAGAACAGAGAGAGAGGGGGGGGGGGAGAGAGGGGGCGAGAGGGGCGGAGAGAGAGTGAGAGGGGGGAGGGAGAGAGAGGGGGAGAGAGAGAGAGGGAGGGGGCGAGAGGGGCTGAGAGAGAGTGAGAGGGGGCGAGAGAGAGGGGGAGAGAGAGAGAGGGGGGAGAGAGAGCGGGGGGGGGGGAAGAGAGAGGGGGAGAGAGAGAGAGGGAGGGAGAGAGAGAGCGAGAGGGGGGAGGGAGAGACAGGGGGAGAGTGAGGCTCTTCAGAAGCTTTGAAACTAAAAGCATTGGAGCTGGATCAGTTTTGAAAGAGGCTTTATGTTGGGGAACAAGATCTCTCTCGATATAGAAACCAAAGCTCAGCAGCAGAGTCAGAGGGAAACGTAGCACAGGGAATTAACTTTGCCCTGCTTGGGGAAGAACAATCGATTTTCGTGCCAAAGTTGTTCTTCGGTACTATATGTCCCCCCAACATACATCACAGACATTCTCTAAAGTGACTTTTGAAATAAAGACAGTATTATGTTCCTGTCTGCTCTACGAGATTGTATGTTGTCAACAGCAATAACAGCTCTCTGATGTGTTGTGTTATGAAATGACCCCCAGAATGTGTTGTGTTATGAAATGACCCCCAGAATGTGTTGTGTTATGAAATGACCCTCAGAATGTGTTGTGTTATGAAATGACCCCCAGAATGTGTTGTCTTATGAAATGACCCCCAGAATGTGTTGTGTTATGAATCGACCCCCAGAATGTGTTGTGTTATGAAATGACCCCCAGAATGTGTTGTGTTATGAATCGACCCCCATAATGTGTTGTGTTATGAATCGACCCCCAGAATGTGTTGTGTTATGAATTGACCCCCAGAATGTGTTGTGCCACCTCCCTCTCTCAGCCAATTATCTTCCACTTCCGTTTATGACCTCTGAACTTTACAAAACAAGTGATATATTATTCAAGGTGCCATGGGCATATTAACCAGGTGTTTTCTGTAGAACTCTGACAAGTCTGACAAAACGGCTGTCCCACACGCTGACACAAGCCCTTATTAATTTGTGTGTGTGTATGTATGCCCTGGGAAGCATTTTGGGCAGGTGTCAGAACAGGGTGTTTGCGGGTTATGACAGCCAGGAGGCTGCTTTTAGGTGTTGTGTTGGAACGTGCCCCTGTGTGTGTGTGTGTGTGTGTGTGTGTGTGTGTGTGTGTGTGTGTGTGTGTGTGTGTGTGTGTGATAGTAGAGCAGATGTGAGGATATGACCTAGAGCCTCCTGTCATTCCTCCAAGTCTGGGTGAGGCCACTTTCTGCTTTTGGCTGAGCACACACATCTAGGACAGACACACACACCACCCCCAACAGCTGCCTAAACATGTCCCCCTCTCCTCTCCTCCTTTCCCACCTTCTCTCCGCTTCCAGATCAGGGTGGACGGGCCTTCCCATGGTGCATTGCAGTATGAGGTGATCCAGGCAGTGGAGCGAGGGCCAATCCAACGGGACATGGCCTTCTCCCCCGACCACCACTTCCTATATGCCATGTCAGAGACACAGGTATGTCACGTGACCCCTCACCCCACACACACCCTGACATACCCACACACCCTTTACTAGTGGTTAACACCCTGTCTGTTCACAGTGGGGCTGTTTACCATTTACTAGTGGTTAACACCCTGTCTGTTCACAGTGGGGCTGTTTACCATTTACTAGTGGTTAACACCCTGTCTGTTCACAGTGGGGCTGTTTACCATTTACTAGTGGTTAACACCCTGTCTGTTCACAGTGGGGCTGTTTACCATTTACTAGTGGTTAACACAGTGGGGCTGTTTACCATTTACTAGTGGTTAACACCCTGTCTGTTCACAGTGGGTCTGTTTACCATTTACTCGTGGTTAACACAGTGTGGCTGGATCCCATTTACTAGTGGTTAACACCCTGTCTGTTCACAGTGGGGCTGTTTACCATTTACTAGTGGTTAACTTCTTGATCCTACTTGAGACGCAGATGTCTCAACTAGGCACCTGGAAATGCAAATGCGCTACGCTAAATGCTAAATGTACTCGTTAAAACTCAAACGTTCATCAAAATACACATGCAGGGTATAGAATTAAAGCTACACTCGTTGTGAATCTAGCCAACAAGTCAGATTTTTAAAATGCTTTTCGGCGAAAGCATGAGAAGCTATTATCTGATAGCATGCAACACCCCAAAATGCCTGAATGCGACGTAAACAAAAGATTTAGCGTAGCCGGCGCTACACAAAACGCAGAAATAAAATATAAAACATTCATTACCTTTGACGAGCTTCTTTCTTGGCACTCCTATATGCCCCATAAACATCACTATTGGGTCTTTTTTTCGATTAAATCGGTCCATATATACCCAAAATAGCCATCTATGGAAGCTGTGTAATTCAGAAAATAACATTGTTTTAAAACGCAGCGTCATTTTTTGAAATTAAAAAAGTCGACGATAAACTTTCACAAAACACTTCGAAATACTTTTGTAATCCAACTTTAGGTATTAGTAAACGTTTATAATCTATCAAAATGATTACAGGGCGATGTGTATTCAATAGCTCCTCGTCTTCAAATCAATGGCCGAAACTGTGCACTTCAAAACATCCTGGCGGAGACCGGAAGAAATGGAATCCAGTTAGTTGGTTTTACCAACAAATAACTCCCCGGATAATGACGACAATGGCGACATCGTGTGGAATCTGTAGGAATTGCATGCAGGTCCATAATTAATTTTGTGCCCTTTTAACAATTCATGAAAGTGACGCATGGATATTATTTTTAGCTTTCAGTGAGCAGTTTTTCTTGCGCTTTTCGATGAAACACACGATCTGTTATAGTCACAGCCGTGATTTAACCAGTTTTAGAAACTTCAGAGTGCTTTCTATCCACACATACTAATCATATGCGTATACTATATTCCTGGCATGAGTAGCAGGACGCTGAAAAGTTGCGCGATTTTTAACAGAATGTTCGAAAAAGGAGGGGGTAGGGTTAAGAGGTTTTAACACCCTGTCTGTTCACAGTGGGGATGTTTACCATTTACTAGTGGTTAACACCCTGTCTGTTCACAGTGGGGATGTTTACCATTTACTAGTGGTTAACACCCTGTCTGTTCACAGTGGGGCTGTTTACCATTTACTAGTGGTTAACACAGTGGGGCTGTTTACCATTTACTAGTGGTTAACACAGTGGGGCTGTTTACCATTTACTAGTGGTTAACACCCTGTCTGTTCACAGTGGGGCTGTTTACCATTTACTAGTGGTTAACACCCTGTCTGTTCACAGTGGGGCTGTTTACCATTTACTAGTGGTTAACACAGTGGGGCTGTTTACCATTTACTAGTGGTTAACACCCTGTCTGTTCACAGTGGGGCTGTTTACCATTTACTAGTGGTTAACACAGTGGGGCTGTTTACCATTTACTAGTGGTTAACACCCTGTCTGTTCACAGTGGGGCTGTTTACCATTTACTAGTGGTTAACACAGTGGGGATGTTTACCATTTACTAGTGGTTAACACCCTGTCTGTTCACAGTGGGGCTGTTTACCATTTACTAGTGGTTAACACAGTGGGGCTGTTTACCATTTACTAGTGGTTAACACAGTGGGGCTGTTTACCATTTACTAGTGGTTAACACCCTGTCTGTTCACAGTGGGGCTGTTTACCATTTACTAGTGGTTAACACCCTGTCTGTTCACAGTGGGGCTGTTTACCATTTACTAGTGGTTAACACAGTGGGGCTGTTTACCATTTACTAGTGGTTAACACCCTGTCTGTTCACAGTGGGGCTGTTTACCATTTACTAGTGGTTAACACAGTGGGGCTGTTTACCATTTACTAGTGGTTAACACCCTGTCTGTTCACAGTGGGGCTGTTTACCATTTACTAGTGGTTAACACAGTGGGGATGTTTACCATTTACTAGTGGTTAACACCCTGTCTGTTCACAGTGGGGCTGTTTACCATTTACTAGTGGTTAACACCCTGTCTGTTCACAGTGGGGCTGGATCCCATTTACTAGTGGTTAACACCCTGTCTGTTCACAGTGGGGCTGGATGTGTGATTCCTGCTGCCTGGGTCTGGTGGGTTGTGGAGAGGTGAGAGGGACGTTGTTTATCCAAGCAGATGGAGAGAGTGTATATAAGTGAAAAAGAAAAGAGGTGGTGAATGCTGTGAGAAAAGAGGATAAACAGAGTGGTGTCCGTCCATTAGATGCAAGTAAAGATTCTCTCTCTCACGTGCACACGGGGTCACACACACATTACACACATGCGTGCACACACTCAAACTCGTGCACACACACGCGTACACACGTGTACACACGCGTACACACACACACACACACACACACACACACACACACACACACACACACACACACACACACACACACACATGGCGGTAGGTAGCCTAGTGTTGGGCCAGTAACTGAAAGGTCGCTAGTATAATCCCCGAGCTCACTAGGTGAAAAACCTGCCGATCTGCCCTTGAGCAAGGCACTTAACCCTAATTGCTCAATAATAATTATCAATAATGATTAAATTATGTATACATTTAAATCAGGACTGACTAATCAGAATATTATTATGTTACTGTATAGATGTATGAATTATATTTTAATCCTAGTACTGAATATAATGTGTGTAATTATAATCAAGAGTTAGAACAATGACTGTCTGTTCCTTGGTAGAAACGAATGAACTTATCGTCAGACTGGCTAGAACGCTTATCTACACAGGGAGACCTTGGCCTGGTCGTAAATTATCTAAACCGGTGAGAGACGATGTAGGAAGGTTTGTGAACTACACTGCCATTGTATCGGAGTGGCGGAGGAACGGGACAGTTTAAAACCTATGACGTCATTTTCAGTTTATAACCTGTTGTAAATTGTATCATGTTCAGTACTCTGGAGAATAAACGCTAATGCTTGATTTTGAGACTGGTCTCCGCCCATTTTATGCAAATAAGTATCTTACAAATTCTTAGAAATGGGCTGAGTGTATTAATTGAATTGGGTAATAAACATATAGGAATTGAATTCCTCTAACAGTGACCTTTGACCTTCTGGTGCCCTTTAACCTTCTGGTTCATACTTATCTCTCTCTAGCCTGTCTAGTCCTTCTGGTGCCCTTTGACATTCTGGGTCATACTTCTCTCTCTCTAGCCTGTCTAGTCCTTCTGGTGCCCTTTGACCTTCAGAGTCATCATAGACAGGGGGTGAGAGTATTCAGATGTGTTGGTGTGTAGCCGGTGGCAGTCCATGGTTATTCTATTTGTGTTGAAGGGTTGTTTATGGTGTGGTAGCAGCAGCACTATATACATCTCAGAGCACACTGGCCTCTGAGAGAGATCTGACCTGGGATCTGACCTCAGAGAGATCTGACCTAGGATCTGACCTCAGAGAGATCTGACCTGGGATCTGACCTCTGAGAAAGATCTAACCTGGGATCTGACCTCTGAGAGAGATCTGACCTGGGATCTGACCTCAGAGAGATCTGACCTTGTATCTGACCTCTGAGAGAGATCTGACCAGAGCACACTGCCCTCTGAGAGAGATCTGACCGGGGATCTGACCTCTGAGAGGGATCTGACCTGGGATCTGACCTCTGAGAGAGATCTGTTCTGGGATCTGACCTCTGAGAAACATCTGACCTGGGATCTGACCTCTGAGAAACATCTGACCTGGGATCTGACCTCTGAGAGAGATCTGACCATAGCACTCTGACCTCAGAGAGAGATATGACCTGGGATCTGACCTCTGAGAGAGATCTGACCAGAGCACACTGGCCTCTGAGAGAGATCTGACCTGGGATGTAACCTCTGAGAAAGATCTGACCTGGGATCTGGCCTCTGAGAGAGATCTGACCAGAGCACACTGCCCTCTGAGAGAGATCTGACGGGGGATCTGACCTGGGATCTGACCTCTGAGAGAGATCTGACCAGCGCACACTGCCCTCTGAGAGAGATCTGACCAGAGCACACTGCCCTCTGAGAGAGAGGGACTATGTGACCTGGAGAGGTGAGGGGCCGTGGTGTCACAAACACACAGGAGGAATGATAAAGAGAACCGGTGCTGCTCTGTCTGTCTGTCTCTCTCTCTGTCTGTCTGTCTGTCTGTCTGTCTCTCTCTCTTTCTCAGTCTCTCTGTCTCTCTCGCTCAGTCTCTCTGTCTCTCTCTCTCTTTCACAGTCTCTCTGTCTGTCTCTCTCTCTCTCTCTCACACACACACACACACACACACACACACACACACACACACACACACACACACACACACACACACACACACACACACACACACACACACACACACACACACACACACAAAGAGAGCCTGTCCTCCAGGACCCAATGTACTCTCACTCAGCAGTGTCCTCTGTTCTTTACTTTCACCTCCTTCTGCCCCCTCTATCTTCTCACTCCTTTACCCTTCCTCTTCTCTCCTTATGTCTCTACCTCACTGCTTTTCCTCATCTCCTCTCCTCCTCCTTTCTCTCCTCTCCTCCTCTTTTCTCTCCTCCTCTCCTCTCCTCCTCTCCTCCTCTTTTCTCTCCTCCTCTCCTGTCCTCCTATTTTCTCTCCTCCTCTCCTCATTTCCTCTCCTCCTCCTTTCTCTTCTCTCCTCCTCTTTTCTCTCCTCCTCTCCTCCTCTTTTCTCTCCTCCTCTCCTCATCTCCTCTCCTCCTCCTTTCCTCCTATTTTCTCTCCTCTCCTCCTCTTTTCTCTCCTCCTCTCCTTCTCTTTTCTCTCCTCTTCCTCTTTTCTCTCCTCTCCTCTCCTCCTCTTTTCTCTCCTCTTTTCACTCCTCTCCTCTTTTATCTCCTCTTTTCACTCCTCTCCTCCTCCTCTCCTCCTCCTCTCTTCCTCTCCTCCTCTTTTCACTCCTCTCCTCTCCCCCTCCTCTCTTCCTCTCCTCCTCTTTTCTCTCCTCCTCTCCTCCTCCTCTGTTCCTCTCCTCTCCTCTTTTCTCTCCTCACCTGTTCCTCTGTTCCTCTCCTCTCCTCTTTTCTCTCCTCTTTTCACTCCTCTCCTCCTCCTCCTCCTCTCCTCCTCCTCTCTTCCTCTCCTCCTCTTTTCACTCCTCTCCTCTCCTCCTCCTCTCTTCCTCTCCTCCTCTTTTCTCTCCTCCTCTCCTCCTCCTCTGTTCCTCTCCTCTCCTCTTTTCTATCCTCACCTGTTCCTCTGTTCCTCTCCTCTCCTCTTTTCTCTCCTCCTCTGTTCCTCTGTTCCTCCTCTCCTCTGATGTAGCTGCAGGGTTGTGTTGGCAGAGGGAGCCTCTTTACCTCCACAGGGAGGATTATGGGCCGTGCTGGTCTTCTCAGCAGAGTGCGTACATGCATACCTGTGTGTTTGAAGGGCTGCTGATGATCCTGATAGTGCTCCAGTTTGAACATCACAGGAGGGTTCAAGGTTCCCCTTCAAACCGTCCTCTCACTGCCTCTCATAGGGATCTCATCAGAGAGAGAGAGTAGAGAGTGAGGGGGGAGAGAGGGGAATAGAGAGCGTAGAGAGAGAGAGAGAGAGAGAGGGGAATAGAGAGAGAGGAGAATAGAGAGAGTGTAGAGAGAGAGGGGAGAGAGGGGAATAGAGAGAGAGTAGAGGGAGAGAGGGGAATAGAGAGAGAGGAATAGAGAGAGAGTAGAGGGAGAGAGGGGAATAGAGAGAGAGGAATAGAGAGAGAGTAGAGGGAGAGAGGGGAATAGAGAGAGAAATAGAGATTGAGTAGAGGGAGAGAGGGGAGAGAGAGGGATAGAGAGAGAGAGGGGAGAGAGGGGAATAGAGAGAGAGAGTAGAGAGAGAGGAGAGAGGGGCATATAGAGAGAGAATAGAGAGAGAGGAATTGAGAGAGAGGGGAATAGAGAGAGGAATAGAGAGAGAGAGAGGGGAGAGAGAGGAATAGAGAGAGAGGGGCGAGAGAGGAATAGAAAGAGAGGGGAATAGAGAGAGGGGAATAGAGAGCGAGAGGAATATAGAGAGAGTAGAGAGAGAGGGGAATAGAGAGAGAGTAGAGAGAGAGGAATAGAGAGAGTGGAGAGAGAGTGGAGAGAGGGGCATATAGAGAGAGAATAGAGAGAGAGGAATTGAGAGAGAGGGGAATAGAGAGAGGAATAGAGAGAGAGACGGGAGAGAGAGGAATAGAGAAAGAGGAATAGAAAGAGAGGGGAATAGAGAGAGAGAGTAGAGAGAGGAATAGAGAGAGAGTAGAATAGAGAGAGAGAGTAGAGAGAGAAATAGAGAGAGAGAGGGGTGAGAGTGGAATAGAAAGAGAGGGGAATAGAGAGAGGGGAAAAGAGAGAGAGGAATAGAGAGAGAGTAGAGAGAGAGGGAAATAGAGAGAGAGTAGAGAGAGAGGGGAATAGAGAGAGAGTAGAGAGAGAGGAATAGAGAGAGAGCGGAGAGAGGGGAATAGAGAGAGGGAATAGACACAGAGGAATAGAGAGAGAGGGGGGAGAGAGGAATAGAAAGAGAGGGGAATAGAGAGAGGAATAGAGAGAGTAGAGAGAGAGGGGAATAGAGATAGAGAGGAATATCTCTCTCTCTCTCTCTCTCTCTCTCTCTCTCTCTCTCTCTCTCTCTTCTCTCTCTCTCTCTCTCTCTCTCTCTCTCTCTCTCTCTCAATTCAATTTTCAATTCAAGGGGCTTTATTGGCATGGGAAACGTGTTAACATTGCCAAAGCAAGTGAGGTAGATAATATACAAAAGTGAAATAAACAATAAAAATTAACAGTAAACATTACACATACAGAAGTTCCAAAAGAATACAGACATTACAAATGTCATATTATACATATGTATATATAGGTGTTTGTTCTTCACTGGTTGCCCTTTTCTTGTGGCAACAGGTCACAAATCTTGCTGCTGTGATGGCACACTGTGGTATTTCACCCAATAGATATGGGAGTTTATCAAAATTGGATTTGTTTTCGAATTCTTTGTGGATCTGTGTAATCTGAGGGAAATATGTATCTCTAATATGGTCATACGTTGGACAGGAGGTTAGGAAGTGCAGCTCAGTTTCCACCTCTCTCTGTCTCTGTCTCTCTGTCTCTCTCTGTCTCTCTCTCTCTGTCTCTGTCTGTCTGTTTGTTCAGAAGGCCCTATGGGTGTATCAAAGTCATTTTGGTAGTTATCTCTCAGCAGAAATGTCCTCTGTCTGGTGATAAGCATGGGACATCTCCTCCAGTCAAGAGGGAGAGGTCCTCTGTTTGGTGACTCTGTCACACCTCCAGGCCCAGATCAAAACTTCTCTACTCATTTAGAACACCCATCTGCCACCAAATCCTGTCTGCCTGTGTGTGTGCACCTGGGTTGTGTTAGGCATGAAACGGAAGGGAACGAAGTCTTGAGCTGACAAGGTAAATGGCATCCCCCCGCACCTCTCTGATTCAGAGGGGTTGGGTTAAATGCAGAAGACACATCTCAGTTGAATACATTCAGTTGCACAACTGACTAGGTTTCCCCCTTTCCCCTTTGTATCTGAATTGAACATCATCATCGCTGATTCACCAGTACAAGGGAAACAGTATACTGTATTGGCCAATATCATGCAGCCATATAGCTGTGTAGTCCTACATCAGATACACAGTTGAAGTGGGAAGTTTACATCCACTTAGGTTAGAGTCATTAAAACTAATTTTTCAACCACTCCACAAATTTCTTGTTAACAAACTATAATTTTTGCAAGTCGATTAGTATATCTACTTTGTGCATGACACAAGTAATTTTCCAACAATTGTTTACAGACAGATTATTTCACTTATAATTCACTGTATCACAATTCCTGTGGGTCAGAAGTTTACATACACTAAGTTGACTGTGCCTTTAAACAGCTTGGAAAATTCCAGAAAACGATGTCATGGCTTTAGAAGCTTCTGATAGGCTAATTGACATCATTTGAGTTAATTGGAGGTGTACCTGTGGATGTATTTCAAGGCCTACCTTCAAACTCAGTGCCTCTTTGCTTGACATCATGGGAAAATCAAAAGAAATCAGCCAAGACCTCAGATAAAAAATTGTAGACCTCCACAAGTCTGGTTCATCCTTGGGAGCAATTTTCAAACGCCTGAAGGTACCACGTTCATCTGTACAAACACTAGTAAACAAGTATAAACACCATGGGACCACTCAGCCGTCATCCCGCTCAGGAAGGAGATTCGTTCTACGGGTTGCAACTGCACATGGGGACAAAGATCGTACTTTTTGGAGAAATGTCCTCTGGTCTGATGAAACAAAAATCAAACTGTTTGGCCATAATGACCATCGTTATGTTTGGAGGAAAAAGAGGGACGCTTGCAAGACGAAGAACAACCTTCCCAACCATGAAGCACAGGGGTGGCAGCATCATGTTGTGTGGGTGCTTTGCTGCAGGAGAGACTGGTGCACTTCACAAAATAGATGGCATCATGAGGGGGAAAAGTATGTGGCTATATTGAAGCAACATCTCAAGACATCAGTCAGGAAGTTAAAGCTTGGTCGCAAGAGGGTCTTCCAAATGAACAATGACCCCAAGCATACTTCCAAAGTTGTGGCAAAATGGCTTAAGGACAATAAAGTCAAGGTATTGAGGTATTGAGTGGCCATCACACAGCCATGACCTCAATCATATAGAAAAATTGTGGGCAGAACAGAAAAGCGTGTGAAAGGAAGGAGGCCTACAAACCTGACTCAGTTACACCAGCTCTGTCAGGAGGAATGGGCCAAAATTCACCCAACTTATTGTGGGAAGCTTGTGGAAGGCTACCCGAAACGTTTGATTCAAGTTAAACAATTTAAAGGCAATGCTAATTCTAAACAAATACTAATTTATTTCATCATAATGCTATCCAAATACTAATTGAGTGTATGTAAACCTCTGACCCACTGGGAATGTGATGAAATAAATCATTCGCTCTACTATTAGAGCTCTACTATACTCTACTATCCTGACATTTCACATTCTTAAAATAAAGTGGTGATCCTAACTGACCTAAGACAGGGCATTTTTACTATGATTAAATGTATTTGGCTAAGGTCTTCCGACTTCAACTGTGGTCTCGTATTTAGGACTCAATAACACATACCTGTCGTTATGGGGCTTATCAATCCATTTGGCCCCAAGCCAAAAATAAACCAACAGACGATGTGTTTTTGGGCTAATAGTAAGAGTCTCTGTAGTAACATATTGCCTTTAGTTAATTACCCTGTTAGTCTAGTTAAAGACTGTGTTCCACTTAGAGAAGGTGTTTATACTAAACATCAGGGGAGGGAAGGGCCCACTGGGGCAATCAACAGTAGATGTACATGCTATTTAGGGAAACGAGTATTACTGAACACACACACACACACACACACTAATCTCCCAACCACACTCAGCCCCCTCCCAAACACTCACACCCCCTCCCAAACACTCACACCCCCTCCCAAACACTCACCCACCTCCCAAACACTCACCCACCTCCCAAACACTCACCCCCTCCCAAACACTCACCCTCCTCCCAAACACTCACCCTCCTCCCAAACACTCACCCCCCTCCCAAACACTCACCCACCTCCCAAACACTCACCCTCCTCCCAAACACTCACCCCCCTCCCAAACACTCACCCCCCTCCCAAACACTCACCCTCCTCCCAAACACTCACCCCCCTCCCAAACACTCACCCCCCTCCCAAACACTCACCCCCCTCCCAAACACTCACCCCACTCCCAAACACTCACCCACCTCCCAAACACTCACCCACCTCCCAAACACTCACCCCCCTCCCAAACACTCACCCCACTCCCAAACACTCACCCCCCTCCCAAACACTCACCCCCCTCCCAAACACTCACCCCCCTCCCAAACACTCACCCCCCTCCCAAACACTCACCCCACTCCCAAACACTCACCCACCTCCCAAACACTCACCCCCCTCCCAAACACTCACCCCACTCCCAAACACTCACCCCCCTCCCAAACACTCACCCTCCTCCCAAACACTCACCCCTGTCCCAAACACAGCTGAACAGAGAGTATACCTATATCCCACTGTGAGTACAACATGGCAGCTGATCAGAGAGTATACCTATATCCCACTGTGAGTACAACACGGCAGCTGAACAGAGAGTATACCTATATCCCACTGTGAGTACAACATGGCAGATGAACAGAGAGTATACCTATATCCCACTGTGAGTACAACATGGCAGCTGAACAGAGAGTATACCTATATCCCACTGTGAGTACAACATGGCAGCTGATCAGAGAGTATACCTATATCACACTGTGAGTACAACACGGCAGATGAACAGAGAGTATACCTATATCCCACTGTGAGTACAACATGGCAGATGAACAGAGAGTATACCTATATCCCACTGTGAGTACAACATGGCAGCTGATCAGAGAGTATACCTATATCCCACTGTGAGTACAACACGGCAGCTGAACAGAGAGTATACCTATATCCCACTGTGAGTACAACATGGCAGATGAACAGAGAGTATACCTATATCCCACTGTGAGTACAACATGGCAGCTGATCAGAGAGTATACCTATATCCCACTGTGAGTACAACATGGCAGCTGATCAGAGAGTATACCTATATCCCACTGTGAGTACAACACGGCAGCTGAACAGAGAGTATACCTATATCCCACTGTGAGTACAACATGGCAGATGAACAGAGAGTATACCTATATCCCACTGTGAGTACAACATGGCAGCTGATCAGAGAGTATACCTATATCCCACTGTGAGTACAACATGGCAGCTGAACAGAGAGTATACCTATATCCCACTGTGAGTACAACACGGCAGATGAACAGAGAGTATACCTATATCCCACTGTGAGTACAACGCGGCAGCTGAACAGAGAGTATACCTATATCCCACTGTGAGTACAACATGGCAGATGAACAGAGAGTATACCTATATCCCACTGTGAGTACAACATGGCAGATGAACAGAGAGTATACCTATATCCCACTGTGAGTACAACGCGGCAGCTGAACAGAGAGTATACCTATATCCCACTGTGAGTACAACATGGCAGCTGATCAGAGAGTATACCTATATCCCACTGTGAGTACAACATGGCAGCTGAACAGAGAGTATACCTATATCCCACTGTGAGTACATGGAACATTATTTTGGGACGTTTGTTAAACATTCATGATACGTTCTGTACACAACTCTGTACTACAGTCCCTCAGGGCTCTACATCCAGTCTGGTAGCCTGTCTAAGACAACTCTGTACTACAGTCCCTCAGGGCTCTACATCCAGTCTGGTAGCCTGTCTAAGACAACTCTGTACTACAGTCCCTCAGGGCTCTACATCCAGTCTGGTAGCCTGTCTAAGACAACTCTGTACTACAGTCCCTCAGGGCTCTACATCCAGTCTGGTAGCCTGTCTAAGACAACTCTGTACTACAGTCCCTCAGGGCTCTACATCCAGTCTGGTAGCCTGTCTAAGACAACTCTGTACTACTTTCCCTCAGGGCTCTACATCCAGTCTGGTAGCCTGTCTAAGACAACTCTGTACTACAGTCCCTCAGGGCTCTACATCCAGTCTGGTAGCCTGTCTAAGGCATGTCAATACGTCTTTTCATTTTGTAGAGCCACTACTGTTTGTGTCCGAGTTTTTACCTTGTTTCAGGATATTTTTAAGATACTTGTCTAAGATGGAAACAAAATGTGAGGTGGATGGAGTGGGTACACTGAGAGAAACCCCTCCCCTCTGTCTCTGTCTCAAGTTGTTCTCTCTCTCTCTATCTCTCTCTGGTGGTTTAGTTGTTGTGGTGTCCACATTAATATTTATGCCTGATAAGCTACAGAACGATGAAATTCTCCAGGCTATTGTTAGCGGTTAGCTCTGGCTCACATCATCCTTCCAACACACACACACACACACACACACACACACACACACACACACGCACACACACACACACACACACACACACACACACACACACACACACACACACACACACACACACACACACACACACACACACACACACACACACACACACACACACTCCTCAGTATGAGCGCAGACACACACACACATACAGGCGCACACACTCGTGCACTGTGGTTTAGCCAACACTGGGAGGCTGTGTCTGTTTTGTCCTTTCTGAGTGAATGACTCAGACCCTTCAATTAACCAGAGGGTTGTGGATGTGTAGAGACCCATTCACTAGACCTCAGCCTGAGGCTTCCTCATTTCTCTACACTGTCCCTGTCTGTCTGTCTGTCTGTCTGTCTGTCTGTCTGTCTCTGTCTGTCTGTCTCTGTCTATCTCTCTCTGTCTCTCTCTCTGTCTCGCTCTGTCTCTGTCTGTCTCTCTCTCTCTCTGTGTCTGTCTCTCTCTGTCTCTCTCTCTCTCTGTCTCTCTCTCTGTCTCTCTCTCTGTCTCTCTCTCTGTCTCTCTCTGTCTCTCTCTGTCTCTCTCTGTCTCTCTCTCAATTCAATTCAAGGGGCTTTATTGGCATGGGAAACATATGTTAACATTGCCAAAGCAAACCAAAGCAGTAGATAATATACAAACGTGAAATAAACAATAAAAATGAACAGTAAACATTATACTCACAGAAGTTCCAAAAGAATAAAGACATTACAAATGTCATATTATGTAAATATACAGTGTTGTAACGATGTGCAAATGGTTAAAGTACACAAGGGAAAATAAATAAGCATAAATATGGGTTGTATTTACAATGGTGTTTGTTCTTCACTGGTTGCCCTTTTCTTGTGGCAACAGGTCACAAATCTTGCTGCTGTGATGGCACACTGTGGAATTTCACCCAGTAGATGTGGGAGTTTATTAAAATCGGCTTTGTTTTTTAATTCTTTGTGGATCTGTGTTATCTGAGGGAAATATGTGTCTCTAATATGGTCATACATTGGGCAGGAGGTTAGGAAGTGCATCTCAGTTTACACCTCATCAGTCGTCTCTTGAGAGCCAGGTCTGCCTACGGAAGCCTTTCTCAATCACATCAAATGTATTTATATAGCCCTTCTTACATCAGCTGATATCTCAAAGTGCTGTAAAGAAACCCAGTCTAAAAACCCCAAACAGCAAACAATGCAGATGTAGAAGCACAGTGGCTAAGAAAAACTCCCTAGAAAGGCCAAAACCTAGGAAGAAACCTAGAGAGGAAGCAGGCTATGAGGGGTGGCCGGTCCTCTTCTGGCTGTATCGGGTGGAGATTATAACAGAACACGGCCAAGTTGTTCAAATGTTCATAAATGACCAACATGGTCAAATAATAATAATCACAGTAGTTGTCGAGGGTGCAACAAGTCAGCACCTCAGGAGTAAATGTCAGTTGGCTTTTCATAGCCGATCATTGGAGAGAGAGTTGGAAACAGCTGGTCTGGGACAGGTAGCACGTCCGGTGTATAGGTCAGGGTTCCATAGCCGCAGGCAGAACAGTTGAAACTGGAGCAGCAGCATGTCCAGGTGGACTGGGGACAGCAAGGAGTCATCATGCCAGGTAGTCCTGAGGCATGGTCCTAGGGCTCAGGTCCTCTGAGAGAGAGAGAAAGAAAGAGAGAAAGAGAGAATTAGAGAGAGCATACTTAAATTCACACAGGATACCGGATAAGACAGGAGAAATACTCCTGATATAACAGACTGACCCTAGCCGCCCGACAAACTACTGCAGCATAAATACTGGAGGCTGAGACAGGAGGGGTCAGGAGACACTGTGGCCCCATCCGATGATACCCCCGGACAGGGCCAAACAGGCAGGATATAACCCCACCCACTTTGCCAAAGCACAGCCCCCACACCACTAGAGGGATATCTTCAACCACCAATTTACCATCCTGAGATAAGGCCGAGTATAGCCCACAAAGATCTCCGCCACGGCACGACCCAAGTGGGGGCGCCAACCCAGACAGGTAGACCACGTCAGCGACTCAACCCACTCAAGTGGGAAGGCATGGAAGAGCACCAGTAAGCCAGTGACTCAGCCCCTGTAATATGGTTAGAGGCAGATAATCCCAGTGGAGAGAGGAGAACCAGCCAGGCAGAGACAGCAAGGGCAGTTCGTTGCTCCAGAGCTTTTACGTTCACCTTCACACACCTGGGCCAGACTACACTCAATCATGTGACCCACTGAAGAGATGAGTCTTCAGTAAAGACTTAAAGGTTGAGACCGAGTCTGAGTCTCTCACATGGGTAGGCAGACCATTCCATAAAAATGGAGCTCTATAGGAGAAAGCCCTGCCTCCAGCTGTTTGCTTAGAAATTGTAGGGACAATCAGGAGGCCTGCGTCTTGTGACCGTAGCGTACGTGTAGGTATGTACGGCAGGACCAAATCGGAAAGATAGGTAGGCGCAAGCCCATGTAATGCTTTGTAGGTTAGCAGTAAAACCGTGAAATCAGCCCTTGCCTTAACAGGAAGCCAGTGTAGGGAGGCTAGCACTGGAGTAATATGATACATTTTTGGGGGTTCTAGTCAGGATTCTAGCAGCCGTATTTAGTACTAACTGAAGTTTATTTAGTGCTTTATCCAGGTAGCCGGAAAGTAGAGCATTGCAGTAGTCTAACCTAGAAGTAACAAAAGCATGGATTAATTTTTCTGCATCATTTTTGGACAGAAAGTTTCTGAGTTGTAATGATTCGCAATGTTACGATTTGCAATGTTACGTAGATGGATAAAACCTGTCCTTGAAAGAGTCTTGATGTGTTTGTCAAAAGAGAGATCAGGGTCCAGAGTAAGTTTTACACTTCACAGTTTTATTTGAGACGACTGTACAACCATCAAGATTAATTCAACAGAAGATCTCTTTGTTTCTTGCGACCTAGAACAAGCATCTCTGTTTCGAGTTTAAAAGTGAACGTTTGCAGCCGTCGACTTCCTTATGTCTGAAACACAGGCTTCTAGCGAGGACCATTTTGGGGCTTCACCATGTTTCATTGAAATGTACAGCTGTGTGTCATCCGCATAGCAGTGAAAGTTAACATTATGCAATGCTATGCTCAATAGCAAGGCTATGCTCACTGAGTCTGTACATAGTCAAAGCTTTCCTTAAGTTTGGGTCAGTCACAGTGGTCAGGTATTCTGCCTGTGTGTCAAGTAATTATTTTCTTGTTTTCTCATGATTTGGTTGGGTCTAATTGTGTTGCTGTCCTGGGGGCTCTGTTGGTTCTGTTTGTGCTCTCTCTCTGTCTCTGTCTTTCTCTCACCTCCCTCTCCTCTCTCACTTGTGTAGTGACAGGTTGTGTATATATTGTGATATACATGTAGTTCAGAGGGTTGGTTACCATGGTTAGGTACATGTAGTTCAGAGGGTTGGTTACCATGGTTAGGTACATGTAGTTCAGAGGGTTGGTTACCATGGTTAGGTACATGTAGTTCAGAGGGTTGGTTACCATGGTTAGGTACATGTAGTTCAGAGGGTTGGTTACCATGGTTAGGTACATGTAGTTCAGAGGGTTGGTTACCATGGTTAGGTACATGCAGTTCAGAGGGTTGGTTACCATGGTTAGGTACATGTAGTTCAGAGGGTTGGTTACCATGGTTAGGTACATGTAGTTCAGAAGGTTAAGTTAACATGGTTAGGTGCATGTAGTTCAGAGGGTTGGTTACCATGGTTAGGTACATGTAATTCAGAGGGTTGGTTACCATGGTTAGGTACATGTAGTTCAGAGGGTTGGTTACCATGGTTAGGTACATGTAGTTCAGAGGGTTGGTTACCATGGTTAGGTACATGTAGTTCAGAGGGTTAAGTTAACATGGTTAGGTACATGTAGTTCAGAGGGTTGGTTACCATGGTTAGGTACATGTAGTTCAGAGGGTTGGTAACCATGGTTAGGTACATGTAGTTCAGAGGGTTGGTTACCATGGTTAGGTACATGTAGTTC
This sequence comes from Oncorhynchus clarkii lewisi, assembly GCF_045791955.1. Lineage (NCBI taxonomy): Eukaryota > Metazoa > Chordata > Actinopteri > Salmoniformes > Salmonidae > Oncorhynchus > Oncorhynchus clarkii. Next base: position 164,637 of record NW_027261086.1, read on the forward strand.
AGAGGGTTGGTTACCATGGTTAGGTACATGTAGTTCAGAGGGTTGGTTACCATGGTTAGGTACATGTAGTTCAGAGGGTTGGTTACCATGGTTAGGTACATGTAGTTCAGAGGGTTGGTTACCATGGTTAGGTACATGTAATTCAGAGGGTTGGTAACCATGGTTAGGTACATGTAGTTCAGAGGGTTGGTTACCATGGTTAGGTACAGTACATGTAGTTCAGAGGGTTGGTTACCATGGTTAGGTACATGTAGTTCAGAGGGTTGTTTACCATGGTTAGGTACATGTAGTTCAGATGGTTGGTTACCATGGTTAGGTACATGTAGTTCAGAGGGTTGGTTACCATGGTTAGGTACATGTAGTTCAGAGGGTTGGTTACCATGGTTAGGTACAGTACATGTAGTTCAGAGGGTTGGTTACCATGGTTAGGTACATGTAGTTCAGAGGGTTAGTTACCATGGTTAGGTACAGTACATGTGGTTCAGAGGGTTAGTTAACGTGGTTAGATACAGTACATGTAGTTCAGAGGGTTGGTTACCACCATGGTTAGGTACATGTAGTTCAGAGGGTTTTGTTAACATGGTTAGGTACATGTAGTTCAGAGGGTTGGTTAACATGGTTAGGTACGTGTAATTCAGAGGGTTGGTAACCATGGTTAGGTACATGTAGTTCAGAGGGTTGGTTACCATGGTTAGGTACAGTACATGTAGTTCAGAGGGTTGGTTACCATGGTTAGGTACATGTAGTTCAGAGGGTTGGTAACCATGGTTAGGTACATGTAATTCAGAGGGTTGGTAACCATGGTTAGTTACATGTAGTTCAGAGGGTTGGTTACCATGGTTAGGTACAGTACATGTAGTTCAGAGGGTTGGTTACCATGGTTAGGTACATGTAGTTCAGAGGGTTGTTTACCATGGTTAGGTACATGTAGTTCAGATGGTTGGTTACCATGGTTAGGTACATGTAGTTCAGAGGGTTGGTTACCATGGTTAGGTACAGTACATGTAGTTCAGAGGGTTGGTTACCATGGTTAGGTACATGTAGTTCAGAGGGTTAGTTACCATGGTTAGGTACAGTACATGTGGTTCAGAGGGTTAGTTAACGTGGTTAGATACAGTACATGTAGTTCAGAGGGTTGGTTACCACCATGGTTAGGTACATGTAGTTCAGAGGGTTTTGTTAACATGGTTAGGTACATGTAGTTCAGAGGGTTGGTTAACATGGTTAGGTACGTGTAATTCAGAGGGTTGGTAACCATGGTTAGGTACATGTAGTTCAGAGGGTTGGTTACCATGGTTAGGTACATGTAGTTCAGAGGGTTTTGTTAACATGGTTAGGTACATGTAGTTCAGAGGGTTTTGTTAACATGGTTAGGTACATGTAGTTCAGAGGGTTGGTTAACATGGTTAGGTACAGTACATGTAGTTCAGAGGGTTGGTTACCATGGTTAGGTACATGTAGTTCAGAGGGTTAGTTACCATGGTTAGGTACAGTACATGTAGTTCAGAGGGTTGGTTACCATGGTTAGGTACATGTAATTCAGAGGGTTGGTTACCATGGTTAGGTACATGTAGTTCAGATGGTTGGTTACCATGGTTAGGTACAGTACATGTAGTTCAGAGGGTTGGTTACCATGGTTAGGTACATGTAGTTCAGAGGGTTGGTTACCATGGTTAGGTACAGTACATGTAGTTCAGAGGGTTGGTTACCATAGTTAGATACATGTAGTTCAGAGGGTTGGTTACCATGGTTAGGTACATGTAGTTCAGAGGGTTAGTTAACGTGGTTAGATACAGTACATGTAGTTCAGAGGGTTGGTTACCATGGTTAGGTACATGTAGTTCAGAGGGTTGTTTACCATGGTTAGGTACATGTAGTTCAGATGGTTGGTTACCATGGTTAGGTACATGTAGTTCAGAGGGTTGGTTACCATGGTTAGGTACATGTAGTTCAGAGGGTTGGTTACCATGGTTAGGTACAGTACATGTAGTTCAGAGGGTTGGTTACCATGGTTAGGTACATGTAGTTCAGAGGGTTAGTTACCATGGTTAGGTACAGTACATGTGGTTCAGAGGGTTAGTTAACGTGGTTAGATACAGTACATGTAGTTCAGAGGGTTGGTTACCACCATGGTTAGGTACATGTAGTTCAGAGGGTTTTGTTAACATGGTTAGGTACATGTAGTTCAGAGGGTTGGTTAACATGGTTAGGTACGTGTAATTCAGAGGGTTGGTAACCATGGTTAGGTACATGTAGTTCAGAGGGTTGGTTACCATGGTTAGGTACAGTACATGTAGTTCAGAGGGTTGGTTACCATGGTTAGGTACATGTAGTTCAGAGGGTTGGTAACCATGGTTAGGTACATGTAATTCAGAGGGTTGGTAACCATGGTTAGTTACATGTAGTTCAGAGGGTTGGTTACCATGGTTAGGTACAGTACATGTAGTTCAGAGGGTTGGTTACCATGGTTAGGTACATGTAGTTCAGAGGGTTGTTTACCATGGTTAGGTACATGTAGTTCAGATGGTTGGTTACCATGGTTAGGTACATGTAGTTCAGAGGGTTGGTTACCATGGTTAGGTACAGTACATGTAGTTCAGAGGGTTGGTTACCATGGTTAGGTACATGTAGTTCAGAGGGTTAGTTACCATGGTTAGGTACAGTACATGTGGTTCAGAGGGTTAGTTAACGTGGTTAGATACAGTACATGTAGTTCAGAGGGTTGGTTACCACCATGGTTAGGTACATGTAGTTCAGAGGGTTTTGTTAACATGGTTAGGTACATGTAGTTCAGAGGGTTGGTTAACATGGTTAGGTACGTGTAATTCAGAGGGTTGGTAACCATGGTTAGGTACATGTAGTTCAGAGGGTTGGTTACCATGGTTAGGTACATGTAGTTCAGAGGGTTTTGTTAACATGGTTAGGTACATGTAGTTCAGAGGGTTTTGTTAACATGGTTAGGTACATGTAGTTCAGAGGGTTGGTTAACATGGTTAGGTACAGTACATGTAGTTCAGAGGGTTGGTTACCATGGTTAGGTACATGTAGTTCAGAGGGTTAGTTACCATGGTTAGGTACAGTACATGTAGTTCAGAGGGTTGGTTACCATGGTTAGGTACATGTAATTCAGAGGGTTGGTTACCATGGTTAGGTACATGTAGTTCAGATGGTTGGTTACCATGGTTAGGTACAGTACATGTAGTTCAGAGGGTTGGTTACCATGGTTAGGTACATGTAGTTCAGAGGGTTGGTTACCATGGTTAGGTACAGTACATGTAGTTCAGAGGGTTGGTTACCATAGTTAGATACATGTAGTTCAGAGGGTTGGTTACCATGGTTAGGTACATGTAGTTCAGAGGGTTAGTTAACGTGGTTAGATACAGTACATGTAGTTCAGAGGGTTGGTTACCACCATGGTTAGGTACATGTAGTTCAGAGGGTTGGTTACCATGGTTAGGTACAGTACATGTAGTTCAGAGGGTTGGTTACCATGGTTAGGTACAGTACATGTAGTTCAGAGGGTTGGTTACCATAGTTAGATACATGTAGTTCAGAGGGTTGGTTACCATGGTTAGGTACATGTAGTTCAGAGGGTTAGTTAACGTGGTTAGATACAGTACATGTAGTTCAGAGGGTTGGTTACCACCATGGTTAGGTACATGTAGTTCAGAGGGTTGGTTACCATGGTTAGGTACAGTACATGTAGTTCAGAGGGTTGGTTAACATGGTTAGATACAGTACATGTAGTTCAGAGGGTTGGTAACCATGGTTAGGTACATGTAGTTCAGAGGGTTGGTTACCATGGTTAGGTACATGTAGTTCAGAGGGTTGGTTACCATGGTTAGATACAGTACATGTAGTTCAGAGGGTTGGTTACCATGGTTAGGTACATGTAGTTCAGAGGGTTAGTTAACGTGGTTAGATACAGTACATGTAGTTCAGAGGGTTGGTTACCATGGTTAGGTACATGTAGTTCAGAGGGTTGGTAACCATTGTTAGGTACATGTAGTTCAGAGGGTTGGTTACCATGGTTAGGTACATGTAGTTCAGAGGGTTGGTTACCATGGTTAGGTACAGTACATGTAGTTCAGAGGGTTGGTAACCATGGTTAGGTACATGTAGTTCAGAGGGTTGGGATGAGAAAGTAGAGTCACTGGACTTTAATATCACCATTACAGTAACTCACATTCACCCATTTGATTGATTCTGAACTACATGGTGTGTGGGGAAATGGCTCTGTGTCACGGTGTCTGACCACTGTAAGGGCTTGGATTATATCAGTGATTGTCATAAACAGAGTATACTATAGCAAAACAATTGGTCTGGCCACTCTGGGCTATTGGTTATGTGAGTGTGGACCCTGTTAGTTTGGGTGAATACACCTCAGAGTTAGGAATAACAGCACACACACACACACACACACACACACACACACACACACACACACACATCCTATCATCTCCCCACCCCCTGTGGGGTACTGCAAGGAGAAAAACAGACTGCGTGGATCAATAGCAGAGGCTATCCTGCTGTTCCCAGGACCTGGGACCGAGACAGAGACGGAGAGAAAGAGACAGAGCGAGAGGAAACAGAGAGAAAGAAGCCTGAGAGAGAGAGGGAGCCCCACAGTGGGTCGATACAGCTCTGATACGGCTCCGGTAGAGCTCTGGGGCCCTGCTGGTACAGTTCAGCTCAGGTCCCTAGCCGTCGTGGAGGGCCCCACTCTCCATCTTATTAGGACAGATTGGTGCTGCCGGGCCCGGGGTCCGGAGCTGGGGTGGCCCCCTGTATGGATCAGCACAGCTGGCTCTAGGTCAGGGGTCAGCAGGGGTTGACAGGGGCCTGTAGGGGCCGGTCACTGAGCCACTCAGCAGAGAGAGAGAAAGCTTCCCACTGGTGTATTGTGAGAGGGAAGCATGCCGAGGGCCAGGGCAGGACACTGCTGAGAATGGGCTCACAGCCTGGTAATGTTTCTGTCACATTACCACTGATGGGAGATGGGCCACACACACACACACATACACACACACACACACACACACACACACACACACACACACACACACTGTGTAGTTAAATGTGAGGATGAACAAGATCTGGTACATTCACATTCAGTATACACATAGACAGCTGTTTTCTACCCCATGCTGCAAGTGATTTCTCTCCCCCACCCTCCTCCACAATGGGGGTGAGATGGGGAGAGAGAGAGAGAGAGAGAGAGAAAGAGAGACAGAGAAAGAGAGACAGAAACAGAGAGAGACAGAGAAAGAGAGACAGAGAAAGAGAGACAGAAACAGAGAGAGACAGAGAAAGAGAGACAGAGAAAGAGAGACAGAGAAAGAAACAGAGAGAGACAGAGAGAAACAGAGAGAGACAGAGAGAGTGAGAGACAAGCCTCTGTTTCTGACAAAAAAATGTAATCAATTGAGAGAGGACATTTTTAAGAGAGCAAGAGAGATAACACATAGAGACAGAGAGAGAGCAGGCGGAAATTAGAGACAGTGGGAAAAGAATGAGTGAGGGAGAGAAAGAAAGGAAGAAGCCAAAAAGAGTTGGAGAGGAAGGAAGGAGAGAGAGGTTGAGCCAGATATAATCAAGGCCAGAGAGACACCCAGCAGGGAGCTAGTCCTCTCCATTCTCCCTCCCTCCCGGGTTTCTATGAGAGGCATGGGTAATGAGTGATCTGTCATCCCTGCCCCTCATTAATCCGCTGATTAGCCCAACCTAATTGAATCTGGTGACATGTACGCGGTCAGATAAATACACATGTGGAAGACAAGAGGCCAATCTGTCAGTAGAGGCCTGATATTATGGATGTCAGAGGCCTGGGTATGAGTGATGGAAGTGGGATGGAGCTCTTTGTGCCGGGCTGGTCTGTCTCATTGTTCAACTAGTAAAGTGTCATGCGGCCTGAACGAGGCTGAAAGAGGCTGAAAGACACAAGGCCAGCTGGGGAGGTGTGGTAAATGAAAGTGTGGCCCTGTGATTGGTTGTTCCTCCAGGAAGCAGAATAGTCTGGTGATTAATGTACAGTAATGGTTTGGGAGGTTGTTTGGGAGATAATTGGCGTTAGTCAGGCATTATTCCTTTGTTCTTGTAATAAGTCAGCTTTCACTGCTTTCACTGGTCTTCGCTGATTGTGACGTTGTAAAAATCGACTTTCTGTGGAAATGAGGGCTTTAAAGTTGTAAAAGTACAGAATAAAGCAGAAGACTATATACATTTTACCTTTATTTAACTAGGCAAGTCAGTTAAGAACAAATTCTTATTTTCAATGACAGCCTAACAGTGGGTTAACTGTCTGTTCAGGGGTAGAACAACAGATTTGTACCTTGTCAGCTCGGGGGTTTGAACTTGCAACCTTCCGGTTACTAGTCCAACGCTCTAACCACTAGGCTACCTTGCCGCCCACATGTTGCCTAGACTCCTATAGATGGAGCAGATGGATCCAGTCACCTTTTAAAGCAAACCAGAAATGTGCTTCTGCTCAGTCAGCACTCAGTTTGTCAGTTTCCCTGATTTTTGATTGATGTGTTATTATTATAATTATAATTGCCGTAAGGTGTTTGTGCTCATGAGTTTTTTTCCTCAGTGCTAGCAGAAGTGTGTTGCATGAATCATATAAAGCATTGCTGGAAAGTGCAGCTTCTCCATACAGCACTAGCTCTATTATTAATGTACGGTGTGTGTAAACGGCAGCTTCTGTTTGTGTGAATTATTCACAGTGTGTACTGTGTACTATAACAGCAAGATCGTCAAAGTCAATCGCTTTCATTTCTGTTGAGCCCCGGGGGAAATTGAGATGCGTACCCCGCCGATTCACGGGGGGGGGGGGATCACATCTGCCGTCTCATCAAAAATGTTTAATAAAGACAACCTTTCATTTCAATTATAGCCGTGCATTTAATGACAATCGTTTGGACCATAAGTCTCTCGTGGCGATTGCAATCCCCCCGTGCTGGAAGGGTCGGTTTATGGAGCAGTTTTATCAGGTTATTGTAATGGCCTACTTTTAGCTGGAGGGTATTGCCTTCATGAGCAGAGAGAGAGGGAACCGCACAGATACACTGCAGATAGAGACGGCCTGGAACACTACTGAGACATGTCAACAAAGTGGAGCAAAAAAGATTGACATGAAAATTTTTCCTCTCTTTATAGGAGTCTCTCCGTCTCTCTCTCTGTCTCTGTCTGTCTCTCTCAGACACACTATCTCTCTCTCCCTCTCTGTCTCTCTCTCTAAGAATTGCAGCTCAGTTTCCACCTCATTTTGTGGGCTGTGTGCACATAGAGAGCCAGGTAAGCCTTTGGCGGCCTTTCTCAATAGCAAGGCTATGTTCACTGAGTCTGTACATAGTGTTAGGTTCTAAATATCAGAGTAAGAACGTGACGGACACTACGAAAGTTTAAACCAAGTTTATTCATCCCAAAGGATGCTAAATATTGCATTTTAATTGCTAGGCAGGAAATTAAGTGATATGGGCAATAAACTGTTCCTTCTCCTTTAATGTGACCTGACCTCGACCCGCTTCATCATTAATCCACGGCTCTCTCCCCTTATCAATGCTGCCACATGTGATCGTTTCCCCTACACTCAGTACATTCCAAGCTTAATTGCACTGATCATATACATTCCTCCTACAGATACCTATTAACTTCTGGTGTCAACCTTATGGAACCCCTCATGTCTCATAACTAATGATTAATAATATTCAAAGTTTAGAAGTTCGAACCCATCAATAGTCAAAGCTTTCCTTAATTTTGGGTCAGCGTCACGCTTGGTAGAAGGGTCGGGAGACAGGCGCAGGAATGCGTAATAGGGTTTTTTATTTTCCCACATTACAGCGTGCCATGTAAAGGCACGGGAACGAAGACCAAACAAACACGTAACAAAACACAGGGTTGAAACCCAAACTGAAGAGTGAGGAGTAAATAAATACACAAGCGCACAATGATACCAAAACAACACAGCACAGGTACTCACACGACCAACCGCACGACCAACCGCACGACCAACCGCACGACCAACCGCACGACCAACCGCACGACCAACCCCATGACCAACCGCACGACCAACCGCACGACCAACCCCATGACCAACCGCACGACCAACCGCACGACCAACCGCACGACCAACCGCACGACCAACCGCACGACCAATGGACACAGTAACAATAATCGACAGGACAATGGTGAACAAAGGACACACTTATACAATTACTAATCAATGGGAATAGGGCCAGGTGTGCGTAATGAAAGGGATCCATGACAGGTCAGTCACAGTGGTCAGGTATTCTGTCACTGTGTAGTCTCTGTTTAGGGCCAAATAGCATTCTAGTTTGCTCGTTTTTTTGTACATTCTTTCCAATGTGTCAAGTAATTATCTTTTTGGTTTCTCATGATTTGGTTGGGTCTAATTGTGTTGCTGTCCTGCTCTGTGGGGTGTGTTTGTGTTAGTGAACAGAGCCCCAGGACCAGCTTGCTTAGGGGGCTCTTCTCCAGGTTAATTTCTCAGTAGGTGATGGCTTTGTTATGGAAGGTTTGGGAATCGCTTCCTTTTAGGAGGTTGTAGAATTTAACGGCTCTTATCTGGATTTTGATAATTAGTGGGTATCGGCCTAATTCTTCTCTGCGCGCTTTATTTGTTGTTTTATGTTGTACACAGGATATTTTTGCAGAATTCTGAATGCAGAGTCTTAATTTGATGTTTTGTGAATTTTGTGAATTCTTGGTTGGTGAGTGGAACAACCATAAAGGGCAATGGGTTTTATAACTGATTCAAATACTTTTAGCCAGATCCTAATTGGTATGTCGAATGTTATGTTCCTTTTGATGTCATAGAAGGCCCTTCTCTCTCTCGCTCTCTCTCTCTCTCGCTCTCGCTCTCGCTCTCTCTCCCTCAGTACAATCACATCTCCCAGACACAAAGCATGACTCACAACATAAAGTCGAGCGTAAACTTGACGACTTGTTCTGCCTGCCAGGAGGAAGCAGGCCAATGTGTACTAACCATGTTTGCAGTCGTGTATGTTACACAGTGCTGCCTATGCTGTTGCTTATTTACCATGGTCGTGGGCCCGAGGCGGGATAACGCAGCTTGGACAGAATTAGTTCCGATATGTTTGTGTGCTTCTGGGAGCCGGCGCCAGAAACAGGATGCAAATCCAGTTAGCACAGAGAGTGGCCGAGTTCACGGGAGACATAATTGCATTTTCCATCTGTGTCCCCCAAGGGCTTGGCTTGGGCCCTAGCAGGGGCCTGGCATATCCTAGCCAAGGCTGGCAAAGGTTAGTGTAGCCTAGCAGAGGTTGGTTAAGGATAGCATGTCCTAGCAGAGGTTGGCTAAGGATAGCATGTCCTAGCAGAGGCTGGCTAAGCATAGCATGTCTTAGGAGAGGCTGGTTAAGCATAGCATGTCCTAGGAGAGGCTGGCTAAGCATAGCATGTCCTAGGAGAGGCTGGCTAAGGATAGCATGTCCTAGCAGAGGCTGGCTAAGCATAGCATGTCCTAGCAGAGGCTAGCTAAGAATAGCATATCCCAGCAGAGGCTGGTTAAGGATAGCATGTCCTAGCAGAGGCTGGTTAAGGATAGCATGTCCTAGCAGAGGCTGGTTAAGGAGAGCATGTCCTAGCAGAGGCTGGTTAAGGAGAGCATGTCCTAGCAGAGGCTGGTTAAGGAGAGCATATCCTAGCAGAGGCTGGTTAAGGAGAGCATGTCCTAGCAGAGGCTGGTTAAGGAGAGCATGTATCACATGTGCCAAATACAACTGGAGTAGACTTTACAGTGAACTGCTTTCCCAATGATGCAGAAAACCCCCCATTTAAAAGTAACTAACACGAGGAATAAAACAATAAAACACACGAATGGAGCAACAGTATATACAGGGATTACCAGTACCAGATCAATGTGGAGCTATATACAGGGAGTACCAGTACCAGATCAATGTGGAGCTATATACAGGAAGTACCAGCACCAGATCAATGTGGAGCTCTATACAGGGAGTACCAGTACCAGATCAATGTGGTGCTCTATACAGGGAGTACCAGTACCAGATCAATGTGGAGCTATATACAGGGAGTACCAGTACCAGATCAATGTGGAGCTATATACAGGGAGTACCAGTACCAGATCAATGTGGAGCTCTATACAGGGAGTACCAGTACCAGATCAATGTAGAGCTATATACAGGGAGTACCAGTACCAGATCAATGTGGAGCTATATACAGGGAGTACCAGTACCAGATCAATGTGGAGGCATCAGGATAGATAATAATAAGGTATTTGAGGTAGATATGTACATGAAGGCAGGGTAAAGTGACTAGGCATCAGGATAGATAATAATAAGGTATAGTCTAGTGAGTGTGTATATTTAGTCTCGTGAGTGTGTATATTTAGTCTCGTGAGTGTGTATATTTAGTCTCGTGAGTGTGTATATTTAGTCTAGTGAGTGTGTATATTTAGTCTAGTGAGTGTGTATATTTAGTCTCGTGAGTGTGTATATTTAGTCTCGTGAGTGTGTATATTTAGTCTCGTGAGTGTGTATATTTAGTCTCGTGAGTGTGTATATTTAGTCTCGTGAGTGTGTATATTTAGTCTCGTGAGTGTGTATATTTAGTCTCGTGAGTGTGTATATTTAGTCTCGTGAGTGTGTATATTTAGTCTAGTGAGTGTGTATATTTAGTCTCGTGAGTGTGTATATTTAGTCTCGTGAGTGTGTATATTTAGTCTCGTGAGTGTGTGTAGAGTAAGTGCAGATAGTTTGGGTACCATTAATTGACTATTTAGCAGTCTGGCTATTTATCATTCTTATGGTTGGTGGATAGAAGCTGTCTCTGAGCTTGTTGGTCCACGAGCCAATGCTCTGGTACCGTTTACGTCAAGGGAGGTACTATTGCCATACCAAGCGATGATGCAACCAGTCAAGATGCTCTTGATGGTGTAGTTGTAGACATTTTTGAGGATCTGAGGACCCCATGCCAAATCTTTTCAACCGCCTAAGGGGGAAGAGGTGCTGCCGTTCCCTCTTCATGACTGTGCAGTTGTGTGTGGATCATGTTAAGTTCTCAGTGACGAGGACGCCAAGGACCTTAAAGCTTTCAACCCGCTCCACAACAGCCCCATCAACGTGGATCCCCCCTCTTTGTCCTACCAGAGGCTAGCTAAGGATATCATCTCATAGTGGCTGCTGGCTAATGTAAGCATATCATAGCAGGGCTAATATCGTGGCAAAGTTAGCATATAGCCTATATATGAGCTAACTTAGCATAATGTAGCCTCACATAGACTTCTAGCAGCCACATTTAGCGGCATTAGCGCAGACAACAAAATCACTCAAGGCTCACACAAATAAACATTCTTTAAAATGCCACCTGTCCAGCTATAGTTTTGAATCATCTCCCCCTGAGACGAGACATTTGTCTCATTTAGTCGGGAAAAGAGATCTAATGCTGGAGTTACCTAGTCCCCTGGGCCATGTAGTCCATCTCTGTATCGTCACGTTGATTCCATTCAAAAGATGTCCGCCTTATTCAACTTTAGATCTTTGAGCCCCTCTTTCTTCACTCCATCTTCAGAACAGAGAGAACTGAAAGTAATGGGTCATGTTGCAGTCGTTTGTCATCCACTGACACTCTCGACAAAACAATGGATGCGTTTCCCGCACGACCTCTGGGACGTCAAATGAAGACAATATTAAACCTGCACACAGCCATTAGCCGCGTGTGTTAACAGAGTAAATCATACGACACAGGGGCTTCTGATGGATTAAATCACGTCAGCCACCGTGAGGCCGCTCGCCATGTGTTTCCCCTCCACTGACACCAGCGTCAACCCTGGCTCCAATGAGACAGAGAGAGGAGGGTGGAGGGACGGATGGAAAGAGAGGGAGAGGTTGGGTGGGGGAGATGGGGGTGAGAAAGAGAGACAGAGACAGAGACTGCGAGGTGAAAGTGAAGGAAAAACAGTAGTCGTTTGTGTGAAACAAAATATGCGATGATAGATAGAATGAGCGAGAGAGAGAGAGAGATATTAAACAGGTAATGTGTGTGGATCGATGGCTGGTTGTTAACGTGTGTTCAGACACAGTTTTATGACACGGAGCTTGTCAGTGTGCTTTCTCTGGGCAAGTCAGTGGCAGCGATAGAGACTGATGAAGAGCCGTGGTCTGATTGGCTGGGGGGTTACGGCTGTTTGGACAGGGGATGCCTGGCACGGACAGCGAAGAGCGGTGTCACGGCAACCATTGTTCTTCAGCCGCTCGGCGACATCACTTCCTTCATGTATTTGTTGATTTTCTGTTTCGGCCAGTGGTCTGTACAAACACAACTACAGCCTGGTGATAAGAGAACACACACACACACACAAGCATTCAGGAGCACACAGGAGCACATAATGTACACACACACACACACACACACACACACACACACACACACACACACACACACACACACACACACACACACACTAAAGCTCCTAGAGTGGTCCCATGACAAACCTCATCTAATGACAGCCAATTGATTAGAAACGAATGAACAACTTCATAGCAGAGGAATACAACAGTTTGATTTCTCAGACAGACGGGGAGCTGCATATTCTTTGGCTCCACTTTAATTTGCTTCCTTCAGATTGGAGAGGTTTGGCTCTAGGTGAAATTCTCTGGCTGGGTTTGTGTGCTTAATTAGGACAGAGCAGGGGAGGAACAGAGATGAGCCAGGCGGATTAGACTCCATAACAAAACCCAGGCCAGGTTTAATAAATGATTCATCTTTCTACCTCCCTACTGCTGCTGAGTGGAGGGGCTTGGGCATTAAGCAAGATTTGGAGGGTGGAGAGAGAAGGGGACAGAGGAAAGGAGGTAAGGAGAGAGAGGGAGGGAGAGAGAGAGGAGGACAGAGGAAATGAGGTAAGGAGAGAGAGAGAGAGAGAGAGAGAGAGAGGGAGAGAGAGGGGGACAGAGGGAAGGAGATAAGGAGAGAGAGGGAGAGAGAGAGAAGGGGACAGAGGAAAGGAGGTAAGGAGAGAGAGGGAGGGAGAGAGAAGGGGACAGAGGTAAGGAGGTAAGGAGAGAGAGGGAGGGAGAGAGAAGGGGACAGAGGGAAGGAGGTCAGGAGAGAGAGGGAGAGAGAGAGAGAGAGAGAAGGGTAAAGTCAAGGGAATTTGTCATTGATGAGCTCCTTAATGACTTCCTATGGAAGTGGACGGATGCACTGAGTTTACACACATGTGATCTTATAAACAAACTAATGTGCACACATACCTTCATTATAACCACTGTCACATGCACACATACGTGCACGCACGCGCACACACACACACACACACTACACCACCCTCCCCACCCAATGAAGGAGAAACCTCTTAGAACAGTACAGGTAGATGAAGGAGAATCCTCTTAGAACAGTACAGGTAGATGAAGGAGAATCCTCTTAGAACAGTACAGGTAGATGAAGGAGAATCCTCTTAGAACAGTACAGGTAGATGAAGGAGTATCCTCTTTGAACAGTACAGGTAGATGAAGGAGAATCCTCTTAGAACAGTACAGGTAGATGAAGGAGAATCCTCTTAGAACAGTACAGGTAGATGAAGGAGAATCCTCTTAGAACAGTACAGGTAGATGAAGGAGTATCCTCTTTGAACAGTACAGGTAGATGAAGGAGAATCCTCTTAGAACAGTACAGGTAGATGAAGGAGAATCTTCTTAGAACCGTACAGGTAGATGAAGGAGAATCCTCTTAGAACAGTACAAGTAGATGAAGGAGAATCCTCTTAGAACAGTACAGGTACTGTAGATGAAGGAGTATCCTCTTTGAACAGTACAGGTAGATGAAGGAGTATCCTCTTTGAACAGTACAGGTAGATGAAGGAGTATCCTCTTTGAACAGTACAGGTAGATGAAGGAGAATCATCTTAGAACAGTACAGGTAGATGAAGGAGTATCCTCTTTGAACAGTACAGGTAGATGAAGGAGTATCCTCTTTGAACAGTACAGGTAGATGAATGAGAATCCTCTTTGAACAGTACAGGTAGATTAAGGAGTATCCTCTTTGAACAGTACAGGTAGATGAAGGAGTATCCTCTTTGAACAGTACAGGTAGATGAAGGAGTATCCTCTTTGAACAGTACAGGTAGATGAAGGAGTATCCTCTTTGAACAGTACAGGTAGATGAAGGAGTATCCTCTTTGAACAGTACAGGTAGATGAATGAGAATCCTCTTTGAACAGTACAGGTAGATGAAGGAGAATCCTCTTAGAACAGTACAGGTAGATGAAGGAGAATCATCTTAGAACAGTACAGGTAGATGAAGGAGAATCCTCTTAGAACAGTACAGGTAGATGAATGAGAATCCTCTTTGAACAGTACAGGTAGATGAAGGAGAATCCTCTTAGAAGAGTACAGGTAGATGAAGGAGTATCCTCTTAGAACAGTACAGGTAGATGAAGGAGTATCCTCTTAGAACTGTACAGGTAGATGAAGGAGTATCCTCTTAGAACAGTACAGGTACTGTAGATGAAGGAGAATCCTCTTAGAACAGTACAGGTAGATGAAGGAGAATCCTCTTAGAACAGTACAGGTACTGTAGATGAATGAGAAACCTCTTAGAACAGTAAAGGTAGATGAAGGAGAGTCCTCTTAGAACAGTACAGGTAGATGAAGGAGAATCCTCTTAGAACAGTACAGGTAGATGAAGGAGAATCATCTTAGAACAGTACAGGTAGATGAAGGAGAATCCTCTTAGAACAGTACAGGTAGATGAAGGAGAATCCTCTTAGAACAGTACAGGTAGATGAAGGAGAATCCTCTTAGAACAGTACAGGTAGATGAATGAGAATCCTCTTAGAACAGTACAGGTAGATGAAGGAGAATCCTCTTAGAACAGTACAGGTAGATGAAGGAGTATCCTCTTTGAACAGTACAGGTAGATGAAGGAGTATCCTCTTTGAACAGTACAGGTAGATGAAGGAGAATCATCTTAGAACAGTACAGGTAGATGAAGGAGTATCCTCTTTGAACAGTACAGGTAGATGAAGGAGTATCCTCTTTGAACAGTACAGGTAGATGAAGGAGAATCCTCTTAGAACTGTACAGGTAGATGAAGGAGAATCCTCTTAGAACAGTACAGGTAGATGAAGGAGAATCCTCTTAGAACAGTACAGGTAGATGAAGGAGTATCCTCTTTGAACAGTACAGGTAGATGAAGGAGTATCCTCTTAGAACAGTACAGGTAGATGAAGGAGAATCCTCTTAGAAGAGTACAGGTAGATGAAGGAGTATCCTCTTAGAACAGTACAGGTAGATGAAGGAGAATCCTCTTAGAAGAGTACAGGTAGATGAAGGAGTATCCTCTTTGAACAGTACAGGTAGAT
>NW_027261086.1:185000-195000 GCF_045791955.1 Oncorhynchus clarkii lewisi
AATAACAGGAGGGTGGAGATCATAACTACACTCCTCTGTCTGTCTATAAATAACAGGAGGGTGGAGATCATAACTACACTCCTCTGTCTGTCTATAAATAACAGGAGGGTGGAGATCATAACTACACTCCTCTCTGTCTGTCTATAAATAACAGGAGGGTGGAGATCATAACTACACTCCTCTCTGTCTGTCTATAAATAACAGGAGGGTGGAGATCATAACTACACTCCTCTCTGTCTGTCTATAAATAACAGGAGGGTGGAGATCATAACTACACTCCTCTCTGTCTGTCTATGAATAACAGGAGGGTGGAGATCATAACTACACTCCTCTCTGTCTGTCTATAAATAACAGGAGGGTGGAGATCATAACTACACTCCTCTGTCTGTCTATAAATAACAGGAGGGTGGAGATCATAACTACACTCCTCTCTGTCTGTCTATAAATAACAGGAGGGTGGAGATCATAACTACACTCCTCTGTCTGTCTATAAATAACAGGAGGGTGGAGATCATAACTACACTCCTCTCTGTCTGTCTATAAATAACAGGAGGGTGGAGATCATAACTACACTCCTCTCTGTCTGTCTATAAATAACAGGAGGGTGGAGATCATAACTACACTCCTCTGTCTGTCTATAAATAACAGGAGGGTGTCCCTAGTCTGTCTGGAGAGGAGAGATGGGTTCTCCCTAGTCTGTCTGGAGAGGAGAGATGGGTTCTCCCTAGTCTGTCTGGAGAGGAGAGATGGGTTCTCCCTAGTCTGTCTGGAGAGGAGAGATGGGTTCTCCCTAGTCTGTCTGGAGAGGAGAGATGGGTTCTCCCTAGTCTGTCTGGAGAGGAGAGATGGGTTCTCCTAGTCTGTCTGGAGAGGAGAGATGGGTTCTCCCTAGTCTGTCTGGAGAGGAGAGATGGGTTCTCCCTAGTCTGTCTGGAGAGGAGAGATGGGTTCTCCCTAGTCTGTCTGGAGAGGAGAGATGGGTTCTCCCTAGTCTGTCTAGAGAGGAGAGATGGGTTCTCCCTAGTCTGTCTGGAGAGGAGAGATGGGTTCTCCCTAGTCTGTCTGGAGAGGAGAGATGGGTTCTCCTAGTCTGTCTGGAGAGGAGAGATGGGTTCTCCCTAGTCTGTCTGGAGGAAACCTGCACTCTCTCCTCTCCTCCACAATAGAAAATATCAATTTAAAAATATGGTAAAAAGCATCACGTTTTAAGCCACTTTGATCTCCCCCGAGGGTAAAATCAGAGATAATGTTCTCTGATAGGTTTTACTACGTTATGAATAGCATCAACCTTTACACTTACTAAATGTCAGTGCAGTTGCCCTGTGAGTGTTAGTATGGGCGAGCTACTTCCATTTTTCCTCAAAAACCTTTCCCAGGTAATTGCATAGTTTCTCATCTGCGAGAGTATTTTGGTGGATTTTTTAGGCAGAAATGTTGGATGCATCCACAGAAAAATGTTAACTTCCAGCAAAGCTGTAAATGTCTGATGATGATGTGTGGAAGGTGTCACCAAAGCATGACTGAACTTTTCTAGATATTGAGATGCTCCACCGCACAGGAAAGAGTCATTTCCTTTTTTGGAGTGGGAAGGGGGGTTAGCGCACACACACACACACACACACACACACACACACACACACACACACACACACACACACACACACACACACACACACACACACACACACACACACACACCAATGACCACACACAAAAAATATACATCCCCTTGTGTACGCACATACACACACACACACACACACACACACACACACACACTCACGAACACACACACACACACCTGTACGCACACCAATACACACAAACGCACAAAGATATACATGCCTGTGCGTACGCACAAACACGGACAAACACACACCAATATCATGAACAGCAGTGCCTTCTCTATAAACCCATAGTGATGGGACATGATGTCCCTGTGATGATCTCCTCTCTCTCTGCCCCTTCCCCCCTCCCTGCTGTCACCCACAACCAATTTGAGTGACAGCGGTCATCCTCCAATGACAGCTCATTAATCAAATGCAGTTGACACTGGGAGCGCTCGATGTTGTTACCATGGAGACAAGGAGGCACTGCCCTCTGCACAGAGTGGAACTCTCCCGTCTGTTTCAGCCCTGCCCCAGAGCACTGGCACTCAATACCAATGCCAGTCAGTGCCAGTCAATGCCAGTCAGCATTGGCATGGTTATAAATCATAGTGATTAACTATGAACCAGAGATGAGTCCTATATGTATTGACTGAAGAGGAGTGAAGGGTGTCTGTGTGTGAGCTGATATTGATATCTGATAATCATGAAATAACCCAACACCCATACCTTCACTCATACTCCCCTCCTTCTCTCCTCTCTTTCTCACTTCCTCTCCTTCACTCCTACCTTGTTTCTCTGTCTGTAACCAGGCTATAACTCTGTGTGTATCTCTCTCTCTGTGTAGATGACGAGGGTACCAGTGGAAGCCTGTGGCCAGTACTCCACCTGCAGCGAGTGTCTGGGCTCAGGAGACCCTCACTGTGGCTGGTGTGTCCTGCACAACATGTAAGTGCAATACAAAGCAATTTACATCAGTTTGAAGTTTTCTGAAATGTTTTCTACAATACTGCTGTCGAGTGGTATTGATCAAATGTGACTCATGAACAGACAGGTGGTCTGTGTTTGGCTGGGTGGGTTGAGTAGGGATGAGACGCCTGGGCCAATGCACTTAGGGGCCTTACCGCCACTCCCAGACTCAGATAGGGTTCCTGGGGATAGGCATGCTGCCAGGCCCCCTCAGATCCATTACCAACCAAAACCCCTGGCCTCGTTTACCTTCCAGAAACCAGACTCCTCTGGGAGTACAAAGACCATGATTACTGCCAGGGCACTGATGGACACAGGGAGACAGGACAGGGAGACAGGACAGGGAGACAGGACAGGGAGACAGGACAGGGAGACATGACAGGGAGGCAGGACAGGGAGACAGGACAGGGAGACATGACAGGGAGACATGACAGGGAGACAGGACAGGGAGACAGGACAGGGAGACATGACAGGGAGACAGGACAGGGAGACAGGACAGGGAGACATGACAGGGAGACAGGACAGGGAGACAGGACAGGGAGACATGACAGGGAGACAGGACAGGGAGACATGACAGGGAGAGAGGGAGGAAGAAAACTCAGAAGAACTTAGGGTGGATGTGGGTAGCGTGATAGCCCACACAGTCTCTCTCTCTCTCTTTCTCTCTCTCTCTCTCTCTCTCTCTCTCTCTCTCTCTCTCTCTCTCTCTCTCTCTCTCTCTCTCTCTCTCTCTCTCTCTCTCTCTCTTTCTCTCTTTCTCTCTAACTCACTTGCTCTTTTTCACTCATTGACTTACTCTATTCATCTCTCTCTTTCTCGTACGCACTCACTCACATTCTCTCTCTTTCTATCTCTGTCTTTCACTCTGTATCTCGCCCTCTCTCACACACATTGTCGCTGCCAATCCCCCATACCCCCACTCCATCCCCCCCTCCACTGTATTGGAGTCAGAGATAGTGCTGGCTAGAGGCCCTAGGGGCCAGGTATATTTCTCACTCCACTTTAAATTGAAAATTGGATTCTTGTGCTCTTGCTGATCGCCCTGGGGTGGTGTGTGTGTGTGTGTGTGTGTGTGTGTGTGTGTGTGTGTGTGTGTGTGTGTGTGTGTGTGTGTGTGTGTGTGTGTGTGTGTGTGTGTGTGTGTGTGTGTGTGTGTGTGTGTCTCTCCACTCCCCACCCCTCCTCTGTGTATCGGTGGAGCACATCTCAGGCAGGTGTACTTAGCTCCTCCAGCCCTACACGGCCCTGCTGGCACACAGAGGACCATGGAAGGGCAGAGAAGCTGCAGCTACTGTGACAGAGAAAACACAGTGGAACTAAAGCATTACACCATAAAGCACGGGGATGGGAGCGACAAACTGGAAGAGAGACAGAGAGATATACACTGAACAAAAATATAAACACAACATGTAAAGTGTTGTTCCCATACGCACAAAAAGCACATTTGTTTACATTCCTGCTAGTGAGCATTTCTCCTCTGCCAAGATAATCCATCCACCTGACAGGTGTGGCATATCAAGAAACTGATTAACAGCATGATCAAATTGATGGAAAGTGGTGTTGCGGGAAAAACATACATCATTATACAATCCATGTACACAAACAACAAGTGTGCGGTTAAATTTGGCAACAACAAAAAAAAACACACATTTCTTTCCACAGGGCCAGGGGGTGAGACAGGGATGCAGCTTAAGCCCCACCCTCTTCAACATATATCAACACATTGGCGAGGGCACTAGAACAGTCTGCAGCACCCGGCCTCACCCTACTAGAATCTGAAGTCAAATGTCTACTATTTGCAGATGATCGGGTGTACAGATTCTGTCAGACCTGGGCCCTGGAAGTAAATCTCAGTAAGACAAAAATAATAGTGGTACAAAAAACGTCCAGTTGCCAGGACCACAAATACAAATTCCATCTAGACACCGTTGCCCTAGAACACACAAAAAAACTATACATACCTCGGACTAAACATCAGCGTCACAGGTAACACCAAATAATGCATACAGAGCAGAATTAGGCCGATACCCACTAATTATCAAAATCAAGAAAAGAGCTGTTAAATTCTACAACCACCTAAAAGGAAGTGATTCCCAAACCTTCCATAACAATGCCATCACCTACAGAGAAATGAACCTGGAAAAGAGCCCCCTGAGCAAGTTGGTCCTGGGTCTCTGTCCACAAACACAAACACACCCTACAGAGTCCCAGGACAGCAACACAATTAGACCCAACCAAATCATGAGAAAACAAAAAGATAATTACTTGACACATTGGAAAGAATTTACAAAAAAACTAGAATGCTGTTTGGCCATAAACAGAGAGTACACAGTGGCAGAACACCTGACCCAAACTTTGACTATGTACAGATTCAGTAAGCATAGCCTTGCTATTGAGAAAGGCAGCTGATGGCAGACTTGGCTCTCAAGAAAAGACAGGCTATGTGCTGACTGCCCACAAAATGAGGTGGAAACTGAGCTGATCTTCCTAACCTCCTGGCAAATGTATGCCCATATTAGAGACACTTATTTCCCTCAGATTACACAGACCCAGAAATAATTTTGATAAACTCCCATATCTACTGGGTGAAATACCACAGTGTGCATCACAGCAGCAAGATTTCTGACCTGTTGTCACAAGAAAAAGGCAACCAGTGAAGAACAAACACCATTGTAAATACAACGCATATTTATGTTAATTAATTTTTCCTTTTGTACTTCAACTATTTTCACATCCTTACAAAACTTTATTAAGACATAATATACATAATATCCAGTACTTCCGGCGCCGACAGAGATGGCCACCTCACTTCGCGTTCCTAGGAATCTATGCAGTATTTTGTACCAGACAGCGGATCCACTGTCTGGTCCACCACCCAGGACAATGGATCGGATCCCAGTAGGCGACCCAAAACAACGGCGCCGCAGAAGGGGCAGACGGAGCGGTCTTCTGGTCAGGCTCCGTAGACGGGCACATCGGGCACCGCTCCCGAGTATACAACTCGCCAATGTCCAGTCTCTTGACAACAAGGTAGACGAAATCCGAGAAAGGGTTGCCTTCCAGAGAGACATCAGAGATTGTAACATTCTTTGTTTCACGGAAACATGGCTCACTCGGGATACATTATCAGAGTCGGTACAGCCACCTGGTTTCTTCATGCATTGGGCCGACAGAAACAAACATCTCTCTGGTAAGAAGAAGGGCGGGGGTGTATGCCTTATGCTTAACGAGACGTGGTGTGATCATAACAAGTCATTTTGTTCACCTGACCTAGAATTCCTTACAGTCAAATGCCGACCGCATTATTTACCAAGAGCATTCTCTTCGATTATAATCACAGTCGTGTATCTCCCACCCAAGTAGACCCATCGACGGCCCTGAAAGAACTTCATTTGACTCTATGTAAACTAGAAACCACATATCCTGAGGCTGCATTTACTGTAGCTGGGGATTTTAACAAGGCTAATCTGAAAACAAGGCTCCCTAAATTTTACCAGCATATAAAATGCGCGACCCAGGCTGGCAAAACCCTGGATCATTGTTATTCTATCTTTCCCGTCGCATACAAAGACCTCCCCTGCCCTCCTTTTAGAAAATCTGACCACGACTCCATTTTGTTGCTCCCAGCCTATAGACAGAAACTAAAACAGGAAACGCCCGTGCTCAGGTCTGTTCAACGCTGGTCCGACCAATCGGATTCCACGCTTCAAGATTGCTTCAATCACATGGACTGGGATATGTTCTACATATCGTCGGACAACAACATTGATGTATACGTTGATTCGGTGAGCGAGTTTATTAGCAAGTGCATCGGTGATGTTGTACCCACAGTGACTATTAAAACCTTCCCTAACCAGAAACCGTGGATTGATGGCAGCATTCACGTAAAACTGATAGTGCGAACCACGGCTGTTATCAGGGCAAAGCGACCGGAAACATGACCGAATACAAACAGTGTAGCTATTCCCTCCGCAAGGCAATCAAACAAGCTAAGCGTGAGCATAGAGACAAAGTAGAGTCGCAATTCAACGGCTCAGACACGAGAGGTATGTGGCAGGGTCTACAGGGTCTACAGGGTCTACAGGGTCTACATGGTCTACAGGGTCTACATGGTCTACATGGTCTACAGGGTCTACAGGGTCTACAGGGTCTACAGGGTCTACTGGGTCTACAGTCAATCACGGACTCCAAAAAGAAAACCATCGCAGCAGCGCCTCTTCAACCTCAGGAGGCTGATAAAAAACACTCACAAACTTTTACAGATGCACAATCGAGAGCATCCTGTCGGGCTGTATCACCGCCTGGTACTGCAACGGCTCCCCCCACAACCGTAAGGCTCTCCAGATGGTAGTGACGTCTGCACAACGCATCACCGGGGGCAAACTACCTACCTACCCTCCAGGACATCTACACCACCCGATGTCACAGGAAGGCCATATAGATCATCAAGGACAACAACCACCCGAGCCACTGCCTGTTCACCCCGTTATCATCCAGAAGGCGAGGTCAGTACAGGTGCATCAAAGCTGGGACCGAGAGACTGAAAAACAGCTTATATCTCAAGGCCATCAGACTGTTAAACAGCCATCACTAACATTGAGTGGCTGCTGCCAACATACTGACTCATCTCTAGCCACTCTAATAATTAAAAATTGGATGTAATAAATGTATCACTAGCCACTTTAAACAATGCTACTTTATAAATTGTTTACATACCCTACATTACTCATCTCATATGTATATACTGTACTCTATACCATCTATGGCATCTTGCCTATGTCGTTCGGCCATCACTCATCCATATATTTATATGTACATATTCTTATTCATTACTTTACACTTGTGTGTGTAAGGTAGTTGTTGTGAAATTGTCAGATTTCTTGTTAGATATTACTGCATGGTCGGAACTAGAAGGACAAGCATTTCGATACATTCGCATTAACATCTGCTAACCATGTGACCATTAACATCTGCTAACCATGTGTATGTGACCATTAACATCTGCTAACCATGTGACCATTAACATCTGCTAACCATGTGTATGTGACCATTAACATCTGCTAACCATGTGACCATTAACATCTGCTAACCATGTGTATGTGACCATTAACATCTGCTAACCATGTGACCATTAACATCTGCTAACCATGTGTATGTGACCATTAACATCTGCTAACCATGTGACCATTAACATCTGCTAACCATGTGTATGTGACCATTAACATCTGCTAACCATGTGTATGTGACCATTAACATCTGCTAACCATGTGTATGTGACCATTAACATCTGCTAACCATGTGACCATTAACATCTGCTAACCATGTGACCATTAACATCTGCTAACCATGTGACCATTAACATCTGCTAACCATGTGTATGTGACCATTAACATCTGCTAACCATGTGACCATTAACATCTGCTAACCATGTGTATGTGACCATTAACATCTGCTAACCATGTGTATGTGACCATTAACATCTGCTAACCATGTGTATGTGACCATTAACATCTGCTAACCATGTGTATGTGACCATTAACATCTGCTAACCATGTGTATGTGACCATTAACATCTGCTAACCATGTGTATGTGACCATTAACATCTGCTAACCATGTGTATGTGACCATTAACATCTGCTAACCATGTGTATGTGACAAATACATTTTGATTTGATTTGAAAGGACATTTGAAATGTCTTTATTCTTTTTGAACTTGTTCACTGTAAATTTGTATTGTTTATTTAGCTTTTGTTTATGATCTATTTCACTTGCTTTGGTAATGTTAACATGTTTCCCCTGCCAATAAAGCCCTTCAATTGAAATTGAATTGCCAAAATCAGAGAACACAGCTAGTAAGTGAGGAAAGAGTGACGCAGAGAGAGCTAGTGACAGAGGGAAAGAAAGGAGGGGCTTGTAAAGTGTGCGTGTGTGTGTGTGTGTGCGTGTGTGTGTGTGTGTGTGTGTGTGTGTGTGTGTGTGTGTGTGTGTGTGTGTGTGTGTGTGTGTGTGTTGATGTCTCAGGGGTGGACAGTGCATTAGCAGACAGAGAACACAGCCTTGGTGTGTCTGTGTTGCTCCACCACTGGAGGTCAAAGGCAAAGTCACAAAGTGAGACCTTGTTTGTGTCATCTATTCTCCTCTCCTTCTCCTCTCAACATAGACTCTATTCATCTCTCCTCTCCTTCTCCTCTCAACATAGACTCTATTCATCTCTTCTCCTCTCCTTTAGTGTCTCACCATATACTCTATTCATCTATTCTCCTCTCCTTCTCCTCTCAACATAGACTCTATTCATCTCTTCTCTCCTTTAGTGTCTAACCATAGACTCTATTCATCTCATCTCTTCTCTCCTTCATTGTCTCACCATAGACTCTATTCATCTCATCTCTTCTCTCCTTCAGTGTCTCACCACAGACTCTATTCATCTCTTCTCTCCTTCTCCTCTCAACATAGAATCTATTCATCTCTTCTCCTCTCCTTTAGTGTCTCACCATATACTCTATTCATCTATTCTCCTCTCCTTCTCCTCTCAACATAGACTCTATTCATCTATTCTCTCCTTTAGTGTCTAACCATAGACTCTATTCATCTCTTCTCCTCTCAACATAGACTCTATTCATCTCATCTCTTCTCTCCTTCAGTGTCTCACCACAGACTCTATTCATCTCTTCTCCTTTAGTGTCTCACCATAGACTCTATTCATCTCTTCTCCTCTCCTTCAGTGTCTCACCACAGACTCTATTCATCTCTTCTCCTCTCCTTCAGTGTCTCACCATAGACTCTATTCATCTCTTCTCCTCTCCTTCAGTGTCTCACCATAGACTATATTAATCTATTCTCCTTCAGTGTCTCACCATAGACTCTATTAATCTATTCTCCTTCAGTGTCTCACCATAGACTCTATTAACCTCTTCTCTCCTTTAGTGTCTCACCATAGACTCTATTCATCTCCTCTCCTTCAGTGTCTCACCATAGACTCTATTCATCTCTTCTCCTTCAGTGTCTCACCATAGACTCTATTCATCTCTTCTTCTCTCCTTCAGTGTCTCACCATAGACTCTATTCATCTCTTCTTCTCGCCTTCAGTGTCTCACCATAGACTCTATTAACCTCTTCTCTCCGTTAGTGTCTCACCATAGACTCTATTAATCTATTCTCCTTCAGTGTCTCACCATAGACTCTATTAACCTCTTCTCTCCGTTAGTGTCTCACCATAGACTCTATTAATCTATTCTCCTTCAGTGTCTCACCATAGACTCTATTAATCTATTCTCCTTCAGTGTCTCACCATAGACTCTATTAATCTATTCTCCTTCAGTGTCTCACCATAGACTCTATTCATCTCTTCTCCTTCAGTGTCTCACCATAGACTCTATTCATCTCCTCTCCTTCAGTGTCTCACCATAGACTCTATTAACCTCTT
>NW_027261086.1:200000-210000 GCF_045791955.1 Oncorhynchus clarkii lewisi
AAAGTCTATCAAGGATGGACTGTATTGACTGGCATTGTGTCAAGCAAGGCATCAATTTGGTGTCAATTCTGACTGCATAGGTGTCTCATGGTACAGAAGTCACTCCCATTGTATGACAGAGAATTCACACAGACAGTTAACCTCTCTGTCTTCAAGGATTCTATTCCCCTCAATCCCTCCCTCCTCTCCCCCCCCCCACTCCTCCCCCTCCTTCCACCATCACCCCCCACCCCCCACCCCTCCTCCTCCCCCTTCCCTCCCCCACCTCCTTCCACAATCACCCCCCCCACCCCCACCCCTCCTCCTCCCCTTTCCCTCCCCCCTCCTCCTTCCACAATCACCCCCCCACCCCCTCCACTCCTCTCCCCTCCTTCCATCATCACCCCCCACCCCCCCACCCCTCCTCCTCCCCCTTCCCTACCCCCTCCTCCTTCCACCATCACCCCCCCACCCCCCACCCCTCCTCCTCCCCCTTCCCTACCCCCTCCTCCTTCCACCATCACCCCCCCACCCCACCACTCCTCTCATCGATACATAGTGGGAAGGGGGCAGAGCGGATGGACATTGGGCTGTAATGAACACTCAGACACCCCTGGATCTGGGGCCAGAGGGAGCAGCAGACTGCTGCAGATAATACACTATTGATCCACACACACACACACACACACACACACACACACACACACACACACACACACACACACACACACACACACACACACACACACACACACACACGCTAATCAAGCTTCCCAATGGGTACAAACATCAATTCAACATCTATCCCACGTGGAAACAATGTTGATTCAACCAGTGTGTGCCCAGTGGGATATCTGCTCTTTACATCCCAGCGGGTTGCTTCTGCCCCCCAGTACACAACTCATCTGCACCATACCAACTCAATCACCAGCACTTTTCTCATCTCTGCTCAACTCATTTGTCACTCATCTCTGCTCTGCAGGTGCTGTAGCATTTCAAAGGGAATGTCTGAAAAAACACTGAGAGGATCTGCTTGTCTTGGCACCTTCTCTTGTTGCCTGCTGGTTAAACATCCTATCAGTAGGAGATCAGAGTGCAGAGGTCAACACATTCATTACTATCAGTAGGAGTTCAGGGTGCAGAGGTCAACACATCCATTACTATCAGTAGGAGATCAGAGTGCAGAGGTCAACACATTCATTACTATCAGTAGGAGTTCAGGGTGCAGAGGTCAACACATTCATTACTATCAGTAGGAGATCAGGGTTTAGAGGTCAACACATTCATTACTATCAGTAGGAGTTCAGGGTGCAGAGGTCAACACATCCATTACTATCAGTAGGAGATCAGAGTGCAGAGATCAACACATTCATTACTATCAATAGGAGTTCAGGGTTTAGAGGTCAACACATTCATTACTATCAGTAGGAGATCAGAGTGCAGAGGTCAACACATTCATTACTATCAATAGGAGTTCAGGGTTTAGAGGTCAACACATTCATTACTATCAGTAGGAGTTCAGGGTGCAGAGGTCAACACATCCATTACTATCAGTAGGAGATCAGAGTGCAGAGGTCAACACATTCATTACTATCAATAGGAGTTCAGGGTTTAGAGGTCAACACATTCATTACTATCAGTAGGAGTTCAGGGTGCAGAGGTCAACACATTCATTACTATCAGTAGGAGTTCAGGGTTTAGAGATGAACACTTTCATTACTATCAGTAGGAGTTCATGGTGCAGAGGTCAACACATTCATTACTATCAGTAGGAGTTCAGGGTTTAGAGGTCAACACATTCATTACTATCAGTAGGAGTTCAGGGTGCAGAGGTCAACACATGCATTACTATCAGTAGGAGTTCATGGTACAGAGGTCAACACATGCATTACTATCAGTAGGAGTTCAGGGTGCAGAGGTCAACACATTCATTACTATCAGTAGGAGTTCAGGGTTTAGAGGTCAACACATTCATTACTATCACTAGGAGATCAGAGTGCAGAGGTCAACACATTCATTACTATCAATAGGAGTTCAGGGTTTAGAGGTCAACACATTCATTACTATCAGTAGGAGTTCAGGGTGCAGAGGTCAACACATCCATTACTATCAGTAGGAGATCAGAGTGCAGAGGTCAACACATTCATTACTATCAATAGGAGCTCAGGGTTTAGAGGTCAACACATTCATTACTATCAGTAGGAGTTCAGGGTGCAGAGGTCAACACATTCATTACTATCAGTAGGAGTTCAGGGTTTAGAGATGAACACTTTCATTACTATCAGTAGGATTTCAGGGTGCAGAGGTCAACACATTCATTACTATCAGTAGGAGTTCATGGTGCAGAGGTCAACACATTCATTACTATCAGTAGGAGTTCAGGGTTTAGAGGTCAACACATTCATTACTATCAGTAGGAGTTCAGGGTGCAGAGGTCAACACATTCATTACTATCAGTAGGAGTTCAGGGTTTAGAGGTCAACACATTCATTACTATCAGTAGGAGTTCAGGGTGCAGAGGTCAACACATACATTACTATCAGTAGGAGTTCAGGGCGCAGAGGTCCTACACATTCATTACTATCAGTAGGAGTTCAGGGTGCAGAGGTCAACACATTCATTACTATCAGTAGGAGATCAGGGTGCAGAGGTCAACACATTCATTACTATCAGTAGGAGTTCAGGGTGCAGAGGTCAACACATTCATTACTATCAGTAGGAGTTCAGGGTGCAGAGGTCAACACATTCATTACTATCAGTAGGAGTTCAGGGTGCAGAGGTCAACACATACATTACTATCAGTAGGAGTTCAGGGCGCAGAGGTCCTACACATTCATTACTATCAGTAGGAGTTCAGGGTGCAGAGGTCAACACATTCATTACTATCAGTAGGAGATCAGGGTGCAGAGGTCAACACATTCATTACTATCAGTAGGAGTTCAGGGTGCAGAGGTCAACACATTCATTACTATCAGTAGGAGTTCAGGGTTCAGAGGCCAACACTTCACTTGTGTTCTCACCCGGGTCAGTTGTCTGGTCTCTAGAGCGTAATCATTAGATTCTGGGATCACACACACACACACACACACACACACACACACACACACACACACACACACACACACACACACACACACACACACACACACACACACACACACACACACACACACACAGGGCTGCTTCCAGAAGAGAACACAGATAGCATCTGCACTCCCCCAGAGAGATCCCCAGACGTAACGCTTATCCAGCACCCACTCCTGTGTGTGTGTGTGTGTGTGTGACACTCCTCTCCCTCTTGTCTCTATCAGTCCCCTTGTCCTTCCCCCCTCCTCCCTCAATCTCTTTACTTATAAGTCAAGTGAGGTCAATACCATTGCTAGTGAAGCATGAATAGGCTAATCCAGCCGGTACATCGAACATGTCCCGGGGATGTGTTGGGGTAGCTCCAATGTCCCTGAGGAGGGAGGACAGCTGAACAAACACACTTCCACACAATAGCCACTGGCCAGAGGAGGGCTGGAGGTGGAGGGATGAGGGAGATGGAGGGATGAGGGAGAGGTAGGAAGAAGAGAGGGGCTGGTAGCCCGATGGAGCGAGTCTACATTTGATTAAGAAGGGGAGGAGTGGGAGGGGTGGGCCCACTAGAGGAGAGATACTGTGACAGTGAATTAACAATGCATTAACTCTCTCTCTTCAGTCCCTTAGTGTCCTGACACCCACTACCTTCCACTAGCCTGACCTTCTGATTACCAGCTCAATCAGCATGGCTGGAAACTACTGTTGAGACACATGAACACACACACACAGACACACACACACAGACACACACACACACACACACATACACAGACACACACACACACACACACACACACACACACACACACACACACACACACACACACACACACACACACACACACTCGCCCGTTCACCCAACCAAGCCAATGAAAAAGCACAGACAACACCGTCCAGCCCCTAAGGCTCTCTGTAATCACCAGAAAGGAAGCATTTAGAAAAAGCCACCCTATTGATGACGAGAGAAGGAACAATATCTTCATTGCTCATTCAGTCTCCCTGGCTTCACCCCTTTTAAGTGCTAGCTGCCGGAAACAAAAGATGCTAATTAAGTTAGCGTCGTCAGTGTTCAAAGCAACGTCCCACTGGAGATCAAAGCTAGTGAGTCAGCCAAGACATAGTATTATGACTGCTGTGTACCAAATAGAACCATATTCCCTCTTAAGTGCACTAACTTTAACCAATGTCCATGGGGCTCTGGTCAGAATTAGCGCACTATATAGGGAATAGGGTGCTCTTTGAAACGTAGACCTTGGCTGTCCTGGAGAAGTGGCCACGTCACCTTTGGAAAGAGGGAATGAGGAAGAGAGAATGCGAGAGGAAGAAACGGAAGGAAATTAGCTGTCTTTATTTTGCACCACGTCGATACAGGGCCAAGGGGAAATAAAGGAAGGAAAATACTGGTCAGGTCATGTGAACAGGAAATAAACTTCCTCATTTCTCAATTACTCACTATGTTTGGCCTTGTCTGCCCAATGAGAAATCTTTGTTTTGACATGTCTTATTCAAACTGACCAATGAAAAGTTCAAGTGCTTTTAGTGCAGCCAACATCCAACAACCTCCACTTTTTTCTGATAGAGTCATGGCCAATATTATAATAATAAGGCACCCTATTCCCTATTTAGTGCAGTAGTGTTTACCAGGGCTGTCAAACGTAGTGCACTACATAGGGAATAGAGTGCCTTTTGGGACTCACACCCAGACTGAAACGGACTCACTAGACTCTAGGGGAGCCTTAGACGGCCAAAGCTTTTGTCTAAACTGTTTCTCAGATAGTTTATTGTTCTCAATCAACCTTGAAACAACGTCCTGGGTCCAGAGTCTGTACAAAACCACGGCTGCTGGCTCCCTCTCCTCTCCTCCTCTCATCCCTCTCTCCTCTCCTCCTCTCATCCCCCTCTCCTCTCCTCCTCTCATCCCCCTCTCCTCTCCTCCTCTCATCCCCCTCTCCTCTCCTCCTCTCACCCCCCTCTCCTCTCCTCCTCTCACCCCCCTCTCCTCTCCTCCTCTCATCCCCCTCTCCTCTCCTCCTCTCATCCCCCTCTCCTCTCCTCCTCTCACCCCCTCTCCTCTCCTCCTCTCACCCCCCTCTCCTCTCCTCCTCTCATCCCCCTCTCTTCTCCTCTCTTCTCAAAGCTTGTATTAACTTTATAGATCTCTTCTTAGATGAGCTGTTAGTCTGGCTAGCGAGGAAGAGGAGAATTCAGATCAATAATGCAGGGGAGGAAGTCAACAGGGACAGGATGGGAACTGACTTTGTGTGGGGAGTGGGAGTACACGTGTGTGTGTGTGTGTGTGTGTGTGTGTGTGTGTGTGTGTGTGTGTGTGTGTGTGTGCGTGCGTGCGTGCACACGTTCGTGCACGCACTTTCCTTACCCTTACATTATAATAGATGTAGTAGACATTATAGCACAACGTTTCTTTACACAGTCAGCGCTCATACACACACACACACACACACACACACACACACACACACACACACACACACACACACACACACACATATGTATTCCTGACTTTGTGTGTGTGTGTGTGTGTGTGTGTGTGTGTGTGCACGCCCATGTGTGGGTGTGCGACTTCAACCCCCATGCATTATTCAAAGCCACTGGAATAACACTGACAAAAGAACCAATCCCTCAGAGAGCCAGTCAACACTAAGCCTCAGCTGTCAATCAAGCCGTCTCGCCTATCAAATCTCTGCCGTGTGGTGATGCAGGACTTATGCTAAATCACGTCTCAGTCAAACTCCCCTGCAGGTGAGCTTTCATCCCTGATCATCGTCCCTTTCATCCTTCCCCCATCTCTCTCTAGTAACACTCATCCGCTGACTGTTATCCATAAACAAGCGGTATTAAATATACAATAACCCCACAGCTCTCTTAATAAAACCTTGATGTTTTTATTGCTCTGTCATTTCATGTATGTGTGTATTATGTATCATATACAGCATCTGAGTGGATCCCCAGATATCCTATACATTCACAGTTCTCCTCTCCACTGCCAGTCAACACAGATTACTCTCTGGGGTTCTGTCATTGTAGTAGTGTTGTGGGAACGTTGTGGGAAAGTTACGGGAACGTTGTCAAGACTTTGGCACGTTGCTGCTGCGCGACACTGTCAGGTGTCATTTTTGGGGAGCGTTTATGGGAACGGAATTACACTGTCAGTCTGTCCGTCATGTGTGACACGAAGACAGATTGGGAATCATATTTTGAGAAATGACATTGTCAAGGTGAATGCCTTGTCCTGGCATTGGACAGGTGAATGTGAGGCATTGTTTATATTATGATTTGATAGTGTCAGTTTGGAATGGATTCAGCTGATGTTGTCACATCTTTATATTTGTATTGGCTATACCCGACAGTGAAATGTGTCAATCTTTACCAATTCATACCCCATACTGTGTGTGCACATGCCTTTCTTTGTCTGTCTGTACATGTGTGTTCAGAGACTAGGGCCTGATGTTAATAATCTGTTGTGTGTTCAGAGACTAGGGCCTAATGTTAATAATCTGTTGTGTGTTCAGAGACTAGGGCTTAATGTTAATAATCTGTTGTGTGTTCAGAGACAAGGGCCTGATGTTAATAATCTGTTGTGTGTTCAGAGACTAGGGCCTAATGTTAATAATCTGTTGTGTGTTCAGAGACTAGGGCCTAATGTTAATAATCTGTTGTGTGTTCAGAGACTAGGGCCTGATGTTAATAATCTGTTGTGTGTTCAGAGACTAGGGCCTGATGTTAATAATCTGTTGTGTGTTCAGAGACTAGGGCCTGATGTTAATAATCTGTTGTGTGTTCAGAGACTAGGGCCTGATGTTAATAATCTGTTGTGTGTTTAGAGACTAGGGCCTGATGTTAATAATCTGTTGTGTGTTCAGAGACTAGGGCCTGATGTTAATAATCTGTTGTGTGTTCAGAGACTAGGGCCTGATGTTAATAATCTGTTGTGTGTTCAGAGACTAGGGCCTAATGATAATAATCTGTTGTGTGTTCAGAGACTAGGGCTTAATGTTAATAATCTGTTGTGTGTTCAGAGACTAGGGCCTAATGATAATAATCTGTTGTGTGTTCAGAGACTAGGGCCTAATGATAATAATCTGTTGTGTGTTCAGAGACTAGGGCCTGATGATAATAATCTGTTGTGTGTTCAGAGACTAGGGCCTGATGTTAATAATCTGTTGTGTGTTCAGAGACTAGGGCCTAATGATAATAATCTGTTGTGTGTTCAGAGACTAGGGCTTAATGTTAATAATCTGTTGTGTGTTCAGAGACTAGGGCCTAATGATAATAATCTGTTGTGTGTTCAGAGACTAGGGCCTAATGATAATAATCTGTTGTGTGTTCAGAGACTAGGGCCTGATGATAATAATCTGCTGTGTGTTCAGAGACTAGGGCCTAATGTTAATAATCTGTTGTGTGTTCAGAGACTAGGGCCTAATGTTAATAATATGTTGTGTATTCAGAGACTAGGGCCTGATGTTAATAATATGTTGTGTATTCAGAGACTAGGGCCTGATGTTAATAATCTGTTGTGTGTTCAGAGACTAGGGCCTGATGTTAATAATCTGTTGTGTGTTCAGAGACTAGGGCCTAATGATAATAATCTGTTGTGTGTTCAGAGACTAGGGCTTAATGTTAATAATCTGTTGTGTGTTCAGAGACT
Source organism: Oncorhynchus clarkii lewisi (assembly GCF_045791955.1). Lineage (NCBI taxonomy): Eukaryota > Metazoa > Chordata > Actinopteri > Salmoniformes > Salmonidae > Oncorhynchus > Oncorhynchus clarkii. The sequence goes on from NW_027261086.1 coordinate 207,727, forward strand.
AGGGCCTAATGATAATAATCTGTTGTGTGTTCAGAGACTAGGGCCTAATGTTAATAATATGTTGTGTGTTCAGAGACTAGGGCCTAATGTTAATAATCTGTTGTGTATTCAGAGACTAGGGCCTGATGATAATAATTTGTTGTGTGTTCAGAGACTAGGGCCTAATGTTAATAATCTGTTGTGTGTTCAGAGACTAGGGCCTAATGTTAATAATCTGTTGTGTATTCAGAGACTAGGGCCTGATGTTAATAATCTGTTGTGTGTTCAGAGACTAGGGCCTGATGTTAATAATCTGTTGTGTATTCAGAGACTAGGGCCTGATGTTAATAATCTGTTGTGTGTTCAGAGACTAGGGCCTAATGTTAATAATCTGTTCTGTGTTCAGAGACTAGGGCCTAATGTTAATAATCTGTTGTGTGTTCAGAGACTAGGGCCTGATGATAATAATCTGTTGTGTGTTCAGAGACTAGGGCCTAATGTTAATAATCTGTTGTCTGTTCAGAGACTAGGGCCTGATGTTAATAATCTGTTGTGTGTTCAGAGACTAGGGCCTAATGTTAATAATCTGTTGTGTGTTCAGAGACTAGGGCCTAATGTTAATAATCTGTTGTGTATTCAGAGACTAGGGCCTGATGTTAATAATCTGTTGTGTGTTCAGAGACTAGGGTCTAATGTTAATAATATGTTGTGTGTTCAGAGACTAGGGCCTAATGTTAATAATCGGTTGTGTGTTCAGAGACTAGGGCCTGATGTTAATAATCTGTTGTGTGTTCAGAGACTAGGGCCTGATGTTAATAATCTGTTGTGTGTTCAGAGACTAGGGCCTAATGATAATAATCTGTTGTGTGTTCAGAGACTAGGGCCTGATGTTAATAATCTGTTGTGTGTTCAGAGACTAGGGCCTGATGATAATAATCTGTTGTGTGTTCAGAGACTAGGGCCTGATGATAATAATCTGTTGTGTGTTCAGAGACTAGGGCCTGATGTTAATAATCTGTTGTGTATTCAGAGACTAGGGCCTAATGTTAAAAATCTGTTGTGTGTTCAGAGACTAGGGCCTGATGTTAATAATCTGTTGTGTGTTCAGAGACTAGGGCCTAATGATAATAATCTGTTGTGTGTTCAGAGACTAGGGCCTGATGTTAATAATCTGTTGTGTGTTTAGAGACTAGGGCCTGATGATAATAATCTGTTGTGTGTTCAGAGACTAGGGCCTGATGATAATAATCTGTTGTGTGTTCAGAGACTAGGGCCTGATGTTAATAATCTGTTGTGTATTCAGAGACTAGGGCCTAATGTTAATAATCTGTTGTGTGTTCAGAGACTAGGGCCTGATGATAATAATCTGTTGTGTGTTTAGAGACTAGGGCCTAATGATAATAATCTGTTGTGTGTTCAGAGACTAGGGCCTGATGTTAATAATCTGTTGTGTGTTTAGAGACTAGGGCCTGATGATAATAATCTGTTGTGTGTTCAGAGACTAGGGCCTGATGATAATAATCTGTTGTGTGTTCAGAGACTAGGGCCTGATGTTAATAATCTGTTGTGTATTCAGAGACTAGGGCCTAATGTTAATAATCTGTTGTGTGTTCAGAGACTAGGGCCTGATGATAATAATCTGTTGTGTGTTTAGAGACTAGGGCCTAATGATAATAATCTGTTGTGTGTTCAGAGACTAGGGCCTAATGATAATAATCTGTTGTGTGTTCAGAGACTAGGGCCTAATGATAATAATCTGTTGTGTGTTCAGAGACTAGGGCCTGATGATAATAATCTGTTGTGTGTTCAGAGACTAGGTCCTAATGATAATAATATGTTGTGTGTTCAGAGACTATGGCCTGATGTTAATAATCTGTTGTGTGTTCAGAGGCTAGGGCCTAATGTTAATAATCTGTTGTATGTTCAGAGGCTAATCGCTCTTCTGGCATCCATAAACCCTGCTCTCCTCTTCTCTCTCCTCCCCCTCTTCTCCATCTTCCTCCACAAATACACTCAGACATCGATCCCTGCATCTGGGAAGGTTGCTGGGGACAGTAATAACAGCAGAGACTTGTCATATATAACAGTCTAGTGTCAGTGATAAAAGCCTGTTGGCTGCGGAAAAGACACAGTGCCTTCAGACAGTAGTCAGACCCTGTTACTTATTCAACATGTTTTTCTCAACCATCTACACACAATACCCCATAGTGACTTTTGTTTTTAGACATGTTTGCACATTTATTGAAGATGAAATACAGAAATATCTCATTTACATAAGTATTCACACCCCCGAGG